>NC_083642.1:22490701-22790701 GCF_963576545.1 Limanda limanda
TTGAATAATGGGGAATCGATTTTATGATCTGCATTTATTTTCAAGATAAAGAAAACAGCATTGTCCACCTCGGGTGTTTCGCTGTCTCCTCCTTACCATCACATAGATATCTGTAATCTCATTAGTTTGGGTGTCAGAGGGAAATGTGATCTCCAGCCAAGGCTTTTGCCCCCTAACAAGATTATCTCTTCTCCATCACAGCCTCGGTTTGTAGTTTGCCTAATAAAATGGGTGCGTTATTATATCAAAATGTTAGTGTGTCATTAAGGACATTGGCATTTATTTCTAAATCTGCAAATTTTAATCCCTGACAGCATAATTTACTGCCGAAAGCCTCTGTTTCATGGAGATGGAGCAGCTGCAGCTTTTACTGATGCAGCTCTGTGGTTTTTAGGGAAACAAATAGGAGAGATGCAGACTGTTTATCATGATCGACTGCAGATGTCTTTCTGTGGCCAGTGCACTCTGCTGTGGAAATGGTTTGGGCAGCGAAAGAGAAGAAAAATACACCAGGGATAAAAAGGGGAAATTAGAGTCTCTCTTGGTCTGTCTCTCTTGTTCACTTTCTTTCTCGGTCCATCGGTGGTCTGTAATAGATGTGATGAAAATTGATTTCCAGGTGAATTATTCTGTGCCCCTCAGTCTCCGGAGACAATAATCTCTCCCTCCTTCCTCCCACCTGAGGAGGCCTGTGTGACTCACAGCCTGTCCTTATCTGTCTGTCTTCCAAAAAGACTGCTTTAATTGTCCATTTCAATATTCTGGACCGTTTCCATGACTCTTTCGCCTGGAGCCTTCTTGCTCAGTGTTGAGCACTACCTGTCTATTAGGCGGCTGATTTCCTGATCGATAAGATGGAGAGTGATGTGTGGAAAGAGCAAAGCTTGAGTCACTAGAGAAAAAGAACGATTTTAAAGGGCAAGAGTGCCCAAATCATTTCTCTTTCTCCACATCGACAGCAGTCTCAGTCTTTCCAACCCACAAATCATCGCCTTGTTAATCCCCCCCGTCATGTCTTAGCCCTCTGGGTAAATGCCAAGGCGATTTTGTGTGAGTTTTAGGAGGAAAACCGCCACAAGAAAGTACACAGTGGTCATCCCTGTGAATGGGGCTTTATCGTTAGCATCTGCCTCTGTTTTCCTGGGTTTTCATCAGCCCTTTGGGGTCGTTGGCTTTGTTCCTTCCTTTATGAAGCCGAAGCAGAGGGCTAAAAGGCTAAGGTGTGCTTTATAAACAACAGAGGAAGCTCTGCTGCTGGATGAGTCAACATTATTGACCTGGGGATATGGGACTGAGCAAAGATAAACTCTGCTGAAGGGATGATCAAGCTTACTATAAGTTATATCTTGCACCATTAGCCATTTGGGCTTTGAAGCCAAAGCCTGATCTGAGCCAAGGTCAAACATCTGAGCTTCAGGATGTGTTATATTAGCTCAGTACATTTCATTGCATTGTACACATACTAATATGTGACATATTTAGAAGCTTAAAAAATAGTTCATTATTTGAACCAGTGACAAACACAGCAGCGTTTTTTATCAGATACAGTAGTTAGTGTCTGGTCAATGAACTGCTTTTGTCGTCTGCCAAATCTGGACGTGATTCTAAGGAGACATTCATTTCAGGCTGTTGTTCTTGGCACATAACCCCCGGATCATTGTTAATACTTCAGCCTTGACAACAAACAGTTGAGGAAGAAAAGGTGAAAATATGCTGGAAAAAAGGTCAGTACAATACCAGGAAACTATTAGGCTGACAAAACAGAGAAATTCCACCCCAAAGCAACAACTCATGCTTCACTACAGCAAAAAATTTTTTTCAAAGAGAGACATAAGAAATGGGGAAATTTGGAAAAAAACAAGATATAAATGTTTTCATATGAATTCATACATTGTGACAGGAAATTAGGAAATTGATTGAAACCATCAACCATTGCCCTGTCGGGACAAACGAGTCACAGTCTCAGTAGGACAGAAATTGAAGCAGGTTTTTAGAGTCTCCAGTAGTTGATTTATGTTTGGGATCATAAGTTAGTTTTTCCTTTAGGAGAAAATCCACATTAGGGCCGTGGGGACCTGTGATGTGGTACACCGCAGCAGTGTACACTTTTTAGGCAATTGAAACTTTAAAGAGATTTAGTTTCAGTATATATATGGAAAAAAAAACAAAAGATTGGAAGTATGGTTTAGCGAACAAAATGTAGAAGACAGTGTGAACTATAGAGCTTTCCAGAAGATTGAGGTGTGATCACATGAACAAGTGTATTTCACTTTTTGAACTGAGGATTGAGCAGTTTAAGAGGCATATATATGTGTCAAATAAGTCCAGTGAGAAAAACAATCAAGTTCCATCTGTGTATAGAAATTGAAGTACATTTCAGAAATGATCCCATTGAAAATCTTGGCCCAATCTTCAGGACTAAATGATACCCAGCTCCCTCAACGGCTTCAGGGAATCATAAGGAATCAGAGGAAAGCGGTAGAGCATAAGTGTCTGAAATTATTCTTTTCAGAGATTTGGCCGAGACCATGGCATTCTCCGATTCTGACAGTCTCAGGCTGATCCTGTGAAGGGAATATTGAAATCTTCTGATTTGCTCTAATGACTTTATAGAACCCTGCAAAATCAGATAGGCCATAACTGGAAACCCACTCCATCAGACCAATATTCCTAATCTGTGCTAGAAGTTCATTATTCAGTGCCAGCATAGGATATTTGCATATTATCTCACATCCCTCCGAATATGTATTGTGATATTATTGATAAATTCAGACCTATTAGTATTATTGATGAAAGGGAAGGAATACAGTCTTCAAGCATTGACCCATAGATTCAAGAGTTTGTCCAGTTGTGTATTTGTTCTAAACATTTTCAAGATATGTCCTGTTTCCGGACTTTCTCCAGATGACAAATATAAGAGACAACGTGTCCACACGAAATCTTAATATTAATGGTCTGCCTGGTTTTGTTTATCAGAAGAAACACAAATGATTTGAGTTTGTATTATTCCAGCAGTGATAGTCTTTGTGTTCTTATAGTTGAGTTATGCAAGTGCCAAAAAACATGACAATGATTTTGAACACTCTGATTAATTAATTATAATTATTTATCAATTATTCATCATTTGCCTCTAAAATATTAAAATAGTGAACAATTCAAATTAACTCTAAGTACAATATATTCTTGAGGAGGGCAGCTACACTCCACATACTACATGCATTCAGCCTCTTCATGCTTCCACCTGTATCCCAGCACACGACCTCAGGATGTGTGGAGCCTGGTGATTGGGTTCTCAGACTCTGAGCCAGTGCTCATCCAGCTGTGTCTCATCTCCTGGTCATCATCCAGAGGTTGGTGCCAGCAGGCCGGGCAAGCAGGCTGTCTTACCCCAGCATGAGGAGCTCCCCTGGGGGCAATCGCACCACATATACCCTCACAATCTCAGCTATGGAGAAGCCGAGGAGCTTGACACAAACTCTCCGACCTGCCAGGGCATTGTGCAACGTATAACGATGTAGACACACATGCACGCATCAACCTACACACACAGCACTCTCCTCTGCCGACAGCCGGGTCCTCAGGGTTACGCTGCTCAATTGCTCTCCCTCTCTTGTTCTTGCTCTATCTTGGCAGGAGCTGCACGCACCTATCCCACCAGTCATTACCCTCTCGCTGCCTCACCCTTACTCTCACCCTTTCTACTCCTGGCTGCCATTCTGGTTCTCCTCTGTCTTCTCTCTCTCTCCCTCTCTCTCTCTCTCTCTCTCTCTCTCTCTCTCTCTCTCTCTCTCTCTCTCTCTCTCTCTCTCTCTCTCTCTCTCTCTGTTCATCCACCTTTGCCACATTACATGCAGTGCTTACTGCACCTGCACCTCACTGTCCTTAGTATCTCCCTCTCTTCTCACACCGCTCCCCCTTTGCTATCTTAAAAACTCACACTTCTTCTTCTCCCGTTGCTGTCTTCCACCAGCCCTCCTCTCCCGCCTCCCCCAATCTCTCCCTCTCCTTCGGTCTACCACCCTGCTCTTTCAACTCTGTACTAATTTGCCTCCTCCTCTTCTGGGCTCGGCCATGGCTCCAGCTCCTTTTCTCCCCTGAGATGTGATTGCCTGCAGAGTGTGTGTGAGAGCAAGAGTGAGGTGGTGTGTGTGTGTGGAAAAGTTTGATTGTGTGTCCCTGTCTCTGATAGAAAGTGCACAGAGTT
This sequence comes from Limanda limanda, assembly GCF_963576545.1. NCBI lineage: Eukaryota > Metazoa > Chordata > Actinopteri > Pleuronectiformes > Pleuronectidae > Limanda > Limanda limanda. Next base: position 22,494,906 of record NC_083642.1, read on the forward strand.
GAGCTCAAACTGTGTGTGCGGGTGCATATGTGCATTTGAGAAAAAGACAGGAAGTGTAAATTCATACAGTTAGAGTTCAGTTGTGTGTGTGTGTGTGTGTCTGTGTGGGTGGATGTGTGTACGTGACTGTACCTTCAACCCCCCTCGCTGGTTCTAATGAAACAGACTGCATTAGCAGAACATGGGTGCCAAGGGATCTTGGTAGAAGTAAGCCACAGGTTTAAACCCCCCTTAACCACTCACCGACCCAACCGCCCACACACACACACCCACACACACACACACACACACACACACACACACACACACACACACACAAACACACACGCACACACACACACACACACTCTGCCCTGCCACCTCCCTGAGGGCAACTCACCAGCTAGCAAATCATTTATCACACAGTAATGGCTCTGATGATCTTCTCTCTCTCTCTCTCTCTCTCTCTCTCTCTCTCTCTCTCTCTCTCTCTCTCTCTCTCTCTCTCGCCATCTCTCCACTTTAGGGGTTTGCCATGCTCACCCCCCCTTGCACACAGACATTCCCAGGGTATGTGCACATGTTGTTACAGCTGTTCAGGGCACAATTCTTACCCCAGAAGTACACCTGTCTAATCAGCCCAAATCTGCCAGGCTTTCACACAAGCACCATTTGCCAAAATCTAAGTTTGTCAAACTGGAAGAGAAATTGCATCGCTATAATGATGACATACAATTATTGAACAAGTTTGATAATCGTTTGAGCTGAGCGAGAAATTTCTTTGTTGAACTGAAGTAGTTGAACTGATCTTTGCTCAGGCTCCACTTTTTTTTATCTTTTTCACAATCGTTTAACCACATCTCAAATACTGATCACAGATGAGATCATCAGCAGATCAAAGTTATCAAATTTTGTTGAGAAAAGTAAACAGTCACAGTATTATACTGTCAAATTATCAACTAGGGACAGTTTGACACTTACAATACTCATACGACTTTCCCACATACCAGAAGCTGCACCCAACAGCCGGTTAGCTAAATTAAAACAGTATCTGTCAACTAGAACCTTTGAACTAACAGTATTGTTTATAGTCCAGATGCAGTGCAGTGCATACAAGGAATTATCAAAATGTTGAAGGATTTCCTTTACCAATTACTTATGTTGCTTTCTATTGAATAGTTTGAATATTTCTGAGTTGGTCCGATGAAGATGTCTCTGCAGGCTTTGGGAGTTTGTGGTGATTTATTGTTAAGTGGAATTTTAGGAAGTGAAAGATTAATTGACTCATCAAATTAAAAACATAATCAACATTGGGGCATAATGAAAATAACTGATTGCATCCTTTTCAAATGTAAATTCCTGGTCATTAGTGAACAAAACATGTTTATACATTTGAAAAGTATTTTTCAAATTTTTGACAGGGTCATGAATCTACCTGAAGGCTTTTTCATTCTCTCTGTCTGTGCATTGATGTTTGGTCAATCGTTCAGAAGAGAATCCTGAGAAGTATTGGGATTGATTGATGCTCTTTGTGTGTTCAGGATGGAAGTGGTCTGTGGCTACTTTTAGCAATTATGGTCACCAAGGCTAAACAGACGAAAAGAAAAACTGAATGCCATCGAAACAGACAATCTAAGTAAAAGGACATTGCTGTTTGCACGGTAGAAATAAATGCAATCTTCATAATGTAAAGTTGAAAGAAAAAGAAATTCAAGGGATTATCACTGGAGTTGAAATCCTGTCTCGCACACAGCGGTGGGCAAGTGCTGGATAAGATAGTCGAGCTGGCCACTGTTAGATCCTTATTATCTTTTATATTCCCTTGGTAACTCTATGGAAGGGCCTGATAGGTAAACATGAAGCGCTGCATGCAGGTTCTTAATCCACAAAATTCAAAAAACAGTTTTATCTCTGTGACATTTCGCGGCTCCCGGTGTGTAATAATTGCACAGTGCTTCTTAAACTCTCATGAATATGGATGCATTGTGAATATCTCAATTGGCAGCATATACAGTTATCCCACCCGTATGCCTATGAAAGGATCTTTTTGAGGTCTATTTTCTTGCTGTGTTGTATTTCTCATGATGGATCAGCCTTGACGAGTAGAGCGACTCTTCCCTGAGACAACAGTAGTTTTCATTTTCACATTCGTTGCTACTGGTTAAAAATGGGTTTGGTCCTCAATCTAACAGGATAAAAAAAAAATTGATTGTGATGAAACTTGCTCGGATCGGCACGGCTGTTTGATTGCTCTGCTACAAATTGCCAGGAATACTAGTATATGAGGGCGCTGTGGCCCTGTGGTTCTCCGCTATTAGGACTGATGGCACCGCTCTCATGACAGCCAATCAGGCGAGCTATTGAGCGCCTTGTTCATTTGTTGCTGAGGAAAGGCGAGACATACGATCCAACCTTGTGTCCCCGGGGAGTCACTGGGCCTTGCAAGGACTCATAAGGGTCAAATGGCAAAGATCTGGATTAGATCAAGGGGTGTGTGTGTGCTGGGAGGGGGGTTGGCTGGTGGAAACATGAGCGGAGGACTGGGACTCCAGGTTGGAGAGACGGAGAAAGAGAAAGAAAGACAAGATTGGAAAAGGGATCACCGTTTTGCTCCTGCTTTGGATGCAGCTGGTGTCGTGTCCTGGCCCATGCTAGACACCGGGGTAGAAATTACCAGTGTGTTATCATTCAGGAAATGTAGTGGCATGCGGAGAAATGAAAAGGAGAGGTACAACTGGCAGAATGCAAATGGCCTGCAGGTGTTGGAATGGAAGTGAGTGGCAGATGAGGTGTTTTCACTCGCCTTATAGAAATACAGGGACAGAAGTGACCCAGATTGTCTCAAGCACTGCTTCTGAATTGCTCTCTTTTCTCTCCTTCTTCCTCTTGCCTTTTTCTCACCATATCAGAATCTTTTATCTGTCTCTCCCTCTTTCCACATCGGCCTTTTTTTCCTCCCCCTTTTCTATTCCTTCCTCGCCCGCGTCACCGGGATGGTTTTTCAAAATGAAATCCAACAAATCAAAATGTTTCAAACCCACGGCATGGTGTTTTTCAGCATACGAGGCGTTACCGTAGCAACTGGGCAATAATTCTTCCCCCTGCTGTCTCGTACAGATCGTGTTGCATGAATTTGGCATGACACATGAGACCCGTGATAACGTTCACGCTGTCTTTACCTGTGCAACTGGAGCTTCACATGTGCTGTTGAGGGATCAGTCGTCTGTTTCCTGATGATGGAAGCAGTGACATGTCTGGTGTGAAGGGTGCTGGGTGTAAATGGTACGTGGGTGATTGACAATGTGAAAATTAGCCACCATACATTCTGCAAAGATGCCAAATCCCCCCAGTGTAACACCTGCATGTGCACATTTTCTATTTTTGGTGTGGAAAACATCCCACTTTCCAAAGCTCTGGACTTGCTCCACGTTACTTTTCTCAAGGATGAGAGCGGCTGTGCTTTGACCCCTGTGTCCAGAATTTGTTGTTTACCTCGCAGATTAATATGCACCTCAGGATGCTGCTGGTGCCGCCGGCTTCTAAATGTCTCTTTCGGTCAGTCGGCATGATTTCCGCGGCCGTTGTTCCTCTTCATTTACCTCGTTTATCACTTTGTTACCCAGATGAATAATGGATGAGGCCGTGTTGCCTCGGCGACACGCCAGGCTCATCATTGTCATGCGTTTGCTCGCAAAAACCATGTCCACTGACCTCCTTCCCTTTCCGCCTCCTCCCCGAGTCCTCCCCCACCACTTCAGAATGACAGACGAGTTGACACATCGGCACATAGCGCCCCTGCAGTGATTCAGTCTTGGCTGTTCCGCACAAGCTGATGAAGATGAAGCAGAAAGGCCATGATTGAAGGACATGTTTTTTGCACACAAAGACAAAAATGTTCTTGTCGGGGGTCCAGAGAAGTGCATATTTGCCCCCTTCATTGATTCACACTAGATAATTATTGGTTACTCATACCATGTCCTACATAGAATGGCTTTCTTCGGCATGATTGATCCATCCATCCACCACTCCATCCACCCATCAACCCAGCACATGGAGAAAAGCAAGGAAGCACATTGAACAGATACATTGCCAAGGTTACACACTCACAGTAAAACAACATTTGTATACCAGTGGGCATCTGTGTTTGTCCAAAGACTGCAGACTAGAGCTTCCAGAGGAAATCCATATTACTGAGGCTGGAGCATTCGGTATGAACTCTACACTGAGAGCAATGCAAACTGTAGAAATTCATGAATACTTTTTATTGCTGTGCTCGTGATTTTGCAAGCCTTATTTAGTTCAGCCAACAGAAGGGAAATACTTTATTACAACTTTAATGAATCTACTGCTTGTTAAATCTCCCTCGCTCTTTGAGGACACCTTGTACCTTGAGGCCAGTCACAGAAAAGATGGAGTTTTTTACTGCTGTAACCCAGCAGCACGAATAATTGTCCTTTATTGATTTCATGTAGAGAAATACTCTTGCCTTGACCCTTACAGATGGAGGTCAGAGGTCAGGCTGAGCTACAGGACAGCTCTTAGAAGCTGAATGTTGCTGGATGTTTGACAAAACAGCAGTTTGAAAATTGGGGTGTGCACTTAATCAGTGTTGGTGAGTGTTGTGAATGACTTCTTGGCTGAAGCATTGAAAGGGAGGTCAGCAAACATCAGTGAGTCCTTTAAACTGACTCTTGCAGAAATCCCTGCAGTTACTTGCTAGAGCCTTTTGTCTGATCTTCAACTTTTTTTTGAAGAAGGCGGAATTATAAAGCATCCATTGAACCACCTACTTCTCCCCCTCTTTTTTCTTGCAAATTTTGTGACAGTCCATTTATTTTAACCCTGCGGCACCTTGTAGCATTTGAAAGAAGATGTGGGTCTGTCGCTATAGTTTTCTCGAGCAAGTGTGTGAATGCCATGTCATTGCACTTATCTTGTAGAAATGTGTTTGTTGCAGAGACTCTGAACATTGTGTGGCTGGAGAAGAGGCAGCTAAAGATGTGTGGTTGACAGACAGCCAGTCTTAGGGTTACAGGAGGGTATAGGGCTGTTTCCTTCTAACTGCAAACCACCTATGACTGCACTGACCCTGCTAACCCCTGAGCTCATGGTACAGGATAGCAGACCAACCAATAGTAGGGAAATTCACTTTACTTTCTCTGCACCGGCAGAATTCTTACAACGCTGGTGGTGTTCGTGACGGCTGGAAACCATTTTATGCTATTTTATAACAGGTACTGAGGTAAAATACTTAGCCCTTTTTATCCGCTGAATCATAACCATGGTGATGGAGGTTCCAAACCCAAACCATGACCTTTCCAGTTGTTTTTGTAACAGTGTTTTCACATCATTAAAGTTGTTCTGTCCATAGAGTTTGTTTGATTGAACATGTTTTTATGTGCTGTTCTAGGGGTCATGGACAGATTTGTGTTTTTTCCATCCATTTATCAATGAATGTAATGTTGAGCACTCAATTTAAACTGTATACCAGCCAAATGTGTCACTGGTATACATTTTAAAACTGTCACCGGTCAGATTTCTCCCCAGTTGGATCCCTGTGCAAATCCTTTTTGTTTATTGTTACATGACAGCTGCATGCTGTTATTGATAATAGTCAGTGAACTTTGCCTGCATTAACACTTGCATTGTATCTGTTTTTTTGGTCGAGCAGAATGAAACCCTCCAAACACAGGGTGTATTTAATACCTGGTGCTAAGCAGGTCATTCCTCTTCCTGACCGTGATTTCAGCCAGAAAACGGCTATTTCGTCATTGTGGCTCCATATATTCATTATCCAGCACACAGTCTGACTGCAGTCCTATCAAACGGAATTGGAATAGCACAGAACCTGTCGCGTTTGAAAGAATAACTTGAGCACATGCTGTCTGATTAGGCATATAAATAATTTATAGCTGTTTCAGTTATGAGCTGCGTCTCAAAAAGGAGGTACTGCTCGCCAATTAATATTCCCACTCTGCCCTTCTATCTGAGAAGATCCAACTCCATGTGAAGCCAGCCGCCCAGTGATGGGCTGAGAGTAAAAGAAAAAAGAAAGACAAGTGGAAAGGGGGAGAGGGGGTTCATTACTGTAAAACCAAATGACAGGGTCCCAGTGTATCACTGTCACTTTAAAGGCCAGTTCATTTGGCTTGTGTGGAGTGTATATGTGTTGATCTGTCATGCAATAGTTAAGCAAAAGGTACCAACCCTTTTATTTTCAGAGAAAGCAGGAGTCTTAATGCAGCACACAAGGGATTCTCCGTACACTACATGAATCCTTTGATGGAGCTGGAATCTAAAATAGAATAAATCTAGTTCCAGACGTTGTACTTAATGACAACGTTGTGCTTCAGATATGCTTCTCATTAAATAACTGAAACCTTTGATTTGCCAGAAATGTTATAGAATTTGTTACTTACCGTCTTTCCATCGTTCCTCATTTGTGGACAGCAGAATAATCCCAGGGCCTTAGCGTTGTTAGCTTTTGAAATGACTTTTCCCCGATTCGTTGACTTTAATGTTAACTCACTGAATAGTAATAATTGGAGCTCCCATACTGTTCTCCTTTACCACTCACTACCTCCTCTGAGTTCACTTACAAATGTGAACTGGTGTTTTTTTGTTAAACATTTGTAAAATCACTCTGTTTGTGTAACTAAATGTGTATAAAGCATCATACATTGGCTGTTTGGGGTGACATGACAATGGGAAATGAAACATACTCTACTTTTAAACCCGTGAGACGGTCAAGGCAACAATTTGCTGTCTTAAGTTTCTCAGTTGGGAAATATCAATTAAATAATAATGAATCAAGGACTAAGAATCTGAACATCCACTGCCAAGTTTCCATATCTGACCCTTTGAGCCCAGCACCCTTGTATGTGTATGTGCCCTCTGTCCGTACCAGTGCAAGCTAAGCCACAGTTGGGCATCGGCCATATTCAGAGGACAGCTCCCAACTCATAATGAGTGGTCATCGCAAGTCTCCCACCGCTCTCTCCGCTTGATGGGGCCAGAGTGTGACTTGGCCAGTTCCCGGTGACAGATGGCTGACTTGGCCAGAGACAGACATCTGCATCACCCTTCAGCTTCATTAGCCCTACCTTTCCTGTCAGAGCCGGCCACTCCTCCTATCATTCCCTCCTAGCTTTCCTGTGCTGCGGCCACAATTGGCTGCATATGCCGACCGCATGGATATGTGTCACTCTCCACTATCTCTACCCAACACAGCCAAGCTGTCAGGTTGTTCTCTTTCTCCTCCTCACACCTCTTCTTTGTTTGTCACTCTACCTTTTTCTTTTTTTAGCAATGTCATTCTCTTTCTCATTATTTCCCTCCCCGTGCCCGTCCATTGGAATAATTTCCTCCATCACTGTTGAGGGAAAATTGTTGCTGCTGAAGTCCTGAATAACAGGGCAAGGCAGTGGAGTAGGGAGGATATTACCTCCTGTAGTCATTATTGTTGTGGGTGTTGATGTGCATGAGGGGCTGCCCAGAAATCAGAGCTTGCTAATAACAAGTCGCTCCACTGTAGATTAGTCCGTCTCTATTTAGAGTGGTGGAAAAGGAAGGAGGAGGGTCCATGGGCAGTGGTCCTTAGAACATCAGCCCTCAGGCCACGTTTCCAGATGAGCCCCGAGGCGAGGAATACAGTCCTCACCAGATGAGAGGGAACTGAATGCTTAGCAGTGAGTGGACACGTCCTGGATGAGGCCCCAGGCTACGAGCCCACTGAAAAAGCAGGTCATGGCGGTGCAGGATGGAGTGGAGGGAGGAGGCAAATGCTGCCAGGTGGATGCTATTAACCATTGACTCCTTCTCCTCCTGGATGGCTAAACAGCGTCAGCTGGAGGACTGGTTGGCGGTCTAAACAACATAAAATGCACAGATTACACTAACCATCCATGTACTCTACTCTACATAATAGCCGGACAACAGGATGACCCGTGGGCTGTGACCTTTGGATTTGTGAACATTCATGTTGAGCTGTAGGCTGCGTTTCATTGCTTTTAGCGTCGTGGTGTAACTCAGTTGACATTGAATACTGGACGATGTGTCACACTGTGAGTCACATTGTGTGGAGCCCACCCGGGGTGGCAACTCTCTCAGTCATGCTCATGTGAAGGCTGCACCATCGTCATACGCTGAGTCAGCAACAGCGTATATTGACTTTGAATCAACACCAACCTTCTTATCTGAATATTCAGAACTAATATTAAATAAAGTGGGAAAGCATTGAGTAATGCCAGAACACATTTTAACAGGTTTTCGTCTTTTAACTTGAAAACTCAAAACAATCGAATTCAGGTAGTAGTGTGAGTGAAAGGGGATTTGTATGCCGACAGCTTTTTATCCCCTGTAGTCAAGGGTAAGGACTAGGCATGTCTAATGAAGTCATGCAGATAAACAATAAAAAGATACTAATAAATCAGTATGAAGACAGAATAAATTGTAATATCTGCACAGGGTACAATTGCTCAGGTAATGGTCTGATGAGTATCTATTGCACTTCTGTCCTGATCCCCCTGGGAGAGGGATTCCTCACATCTATGTTTTCTTCCTTCCTCGTGTTGAGGGTTACGAACAGAGGATGTGGCACCTTGTTAAGTCTTGAGACCAATTGTGAATTTTTGAATATGGGCTTTACAAATAGTATTTGATCTATTGATGGTCTTCTTGGCCACTGGATCTCAGCCCAACTGAACTCAACTGGAAGTGACTTGTTACGCCATGTTCATGCAGCCAGGCCAATATACAGACGTGCAAATTATATGCAACAAAGCACAATGGGATGGAACGCATTCACTGCAATATGAAAACTTTCCAGAGTTTGTAAATTCTTGCTCATAGTCTTAAGAACTTCCACAGACTTTGAGAAGTGCAGTGTTGCAGGTGCTTGTTGAGGCCCAACACCTGACAAAGACATTTCATGTTTAATATCTTTATTTGCCTCCCAGCTGTTGCTTCTGTCTGCAGAAGAACTGTCTTTTCTTTGGTATCCATTTATTGTAGTGTTGATGTTTAGTTGTCGTAGTAACATCTTGTTCATCATCTGTTCTTGCACCACCCACTCTTCTCTTCTCACATCTCCAATCCACAGAGGTTAATGTTGTTAGCCACGCACAGCTGTGAGGGCCTGGCCCTGGCTGCTCCTCACCTCGGAGACCTGATGACGGCAAAGTCTGGGAATCCTTTGGAGGGTTCAGGGAAATTTGACCTGTGATGATTGGAGTTGATATCTTAGCAAGACAATTGGTTCAGCCTCTGCACGGCTTGGTACACATGATGACTTCGACATGGCCTCATGAAGGTGACCTCAGGCCCTTGACAGCTGAATTTGTGGCCTTACATTGCAGCTTGTTATTATTTGGGGCAACAGGTCCATATAATAACATGCAGTCAGTTGCCCTTGATTGAGCTTTGAGATGCCACTGGCTGCAATGACTGTCACTGCAACAAGTTAGGAATCTGTTAACGTATTCTTTTAATCAGCATCATGAAACCATCAATGGACAACAGTGAAGGATGATCTCTAATGGTGATAATGCTTTAGGACATGGACAGAAACGTACTCTAATGGGTTGTTGGTATATTCATCAACAGGAAGCTTTGATACAAACCCAAATGAACAAAGCCCTTTTTGCATTTTAGCAAATGGTCCTTACACATGGTGTTTCCCAAACAGAGGAGGTGATGAATGAACTGAGGCTGAGTATCTCTTGACTCAGGATAGTTCTTTGTTAGTGAGTTTAAAAAAGGTTTTAAAGATCCCGCTGACATCCTATAATATCATCAACCTGAGTGACTTAGTTTTGCATTTATTTCATCAGTTCTTACTTAACCAGAAAGTCGTTTTCTGAGAAGTGCATTCCCTTGTGTGCTTAGTCATCTTTAAAATCTCTGACAAACGAGTGTAAATCGGCTCCACATTTAAAAGCCTTACAGTCAGTTGGATTTTTTGCAGCATTGGTGCATTTAATCTGTTAAATTGGAAACTACTCTCTTGCTTCTTGTGTCGGAGCACCGACCCAATACTGATAAAGTGTTTTTAATACAATACAGTTCCGATATCATTAATCCCTGCAAAGTTTCAACAATAGTAAATATCTGACCTGCCCATGAGCAAGTGGTAGTGCAGCCTGAATGTACTGTAGCTTGTATGAAAAATGTATGAAGAACATTTCACCTTTATATGTTTGATTTGGTAGAGGATGTTTCTCCGCATAATTTCACAGTAAATTCTTTCTTTTAAAAGATCAAATAGAGTAATGCTGGTCAGCCAGAAGCCCGGGAAGTGCACTGGGATGCACGCACGCACGCACGCACACACACACACACACACACACACACACACACACACACACACACACACACACACACACACACACACACACACACACACACACACATACTTTGATTGAAGCATAACTGTCAATCAGTTATTGAAAGTGACAGATCTCTACCCCTCTGCTAAAAGAATAGCACACACACACACACACACACAAACGCATGCACACACACACATCAACTTTTACCCCTGACACACCATTAGTAGTTTAGCTCCTTTGGCTCTTAAATTGCCATTTCAAAGCCTTCGGAGAGAGATGTTAACCTCGTGTGATACTTGCGGCATTAAAAATGAATCAAAGCGGCTCGGCTTTGATGTCAAAGGAAGATATTATTTGGGTCGAGGCAACAGAGCAGAGTGCCAGGCAAGCTGACTCCCATTCGCCCTCTGCTGGGGGAAGTTGACATTTCACTTCATGGTAACAACCTGTGATGCTGAGATGTTATGCACGTCTCTGTTTTGCAGTTGTTTCAACTCCTGGATAAAGACACTGTTATGTATAAAAGTGAAAAGAGAGGACGAAAGAGCAGCGACACAAATAAGACAGCAGCTGTTTCCTGTTGGTTTTCAGTCAGTCCATCAATCAGGTTTTGTTATGTAAGGTGAGAGCTGATGGGGTATCGTGTCCGGACAGAGTGGAGAGGGGGGGGGGGCACCTCTGGGTGGGTGGTGTTGCTGATGATGAGGGACTGAACTCTTGACCCTGGCCCCCTCGTATTAGAGTCTCCCCCATGGAGCGCAGCTAAGTTCTGGGAATGAGCACTCTGTCCAACGAGATAAATGGCATTGGTGGGAAGCAAGATCACATACCTGTGTGTGTGTGTGTGTGTGTGTGTGTGTGCCTGTTTCTGTGTGCCTATGTGTACAGACGTGTGTCCAACTTCAAGTGTTTGCCTTGTAAGTTGAAAACAGAGACCAAAAGACAGAAGGAGCCATTTTGGTGTGTGTGTGTGTGTGTGTGTGTTAGTGTGTTAGTGTGTGTGTGTGTGTGTGTGTGTGTGTGTGTGTGTGTGTGTGTGTTAGTGTGTGTGTGTGTGTGTGTGTGTGTGTGTGTGTGTGTGTGCTCATTTCTATCTGAGGGAAAAGACAATTGTGTGTGAATTCATGCAATATGCTATGCATGCAGCCTCTATGGGGGGAGTGAACGGCAGAGATGGAGATGGAGGCACAGATAGAGAGAGAGAGCAAAAAAGAAAAAAAACATAAATAATTGATGATGGATTCCGCCTTGCATCTGCTGCTGTTGAGTTGGTTCAAAGTAGATATTGATGCAGGCTCTTGCAAAAACACAACGTAACCCCCCCCACCCCTCTATTCTGACCTCATTCTCTCATTAGAAATAATGCACCGCATTAAAAAGGGCAAAAAAGAAGAGGTTCTATAAAATAGTTTTTATAGAATTGCCTCTGCCTCAGATCATTTGCCAGATCTGCTGAATATTCATTTTTTTCTATATTGTTTAGGGGGTGGGAGAAAAATAATCCTCTTCCTTGTTGCCATGAAAGTGAGGGAGAAGCATCCAAATGGGATTGTTAATTAATTGAAAATTGGCTTGTTTGTGTGGAACGCATGTGAAGCTTCTCGGGATTATTTCTGCACTGGTTGCACATATCGGTCAAGAACGAGTAAGGACTCAATATGTGAGTGACTTTAATCTTTTTTTTTTTTTTTTAAGTTTCTCTCTCCTCCTCCTCCTTCTCCTCCTCCTCCTCCTCCTCCTCCTCCTCCTCCTCCTCCTCCTCCTCCTCCTCCTCCTCCTCCTCCTCCTCCTCCTCCTCCTCATGCCTATTTTTCTCCCAGTTTGCCTCATTAAATCTTTGTGGAAATTCTCCAGCTCCAGCGGAGGAGACTTTCCTTTTGATTAGGCTATAAACAAATGGAGGAGTTGGTTTGACATCTCCCAGGACCGTGGCCCTCTTTTGTGTTCCTGCTGCACTGTTGCTGCCCCCCCAGCCCCCCCACCCCCCCCCCCCTCTGACAGGACTTGAGTACTATTCCCCAAAGGCCTTTTATTCTTGCTCGTTTTTTTTTTCTTCTTCTCCTGTTCCCTCACCCATCTTCAACCCCCTCCTCCCGTCCGCCTCTTTGTTAAAGGCAGCCCCTCATCCACTTCCCCCACTCGTATCTCACTCTCTCATTCCTACTCTCTCTCTCTCTCTCTCTCTCTCTCTCTCTCTCTCTCTCTCTCTCTCTCTCTCTCTCTCTCTCTCTCTCTCTCTCTCTCACTCATTATGCGCTCATCCGTTCCGCTGGCTGAGAGCTGTGCGTGGAGACCCACAAAAAGGTGGACTGAAGTGTCATGAGCTGCTTTTCCTTCTGCGAGCACTCCTCCTCCCTCCTGTTTACATCCTCCCTCCCTCTCCCCCTCTCTCTCTCTCTCTCTCTCTCTCTCTCTCTCTCTCGCTCTCTCTCTCTCTCTCGTATTGCTCTGTCTGTTCGCTGACTTCTCTCATTGACTCACTCCTCCCTGCTTCAGCTGGCTGACTGAGTGCGCCGACACTGGGACCACTACCTGATGTCTGGGGGATTAAGCACGCTATGCATACCCGGAGTCTAATTTGTTGTTTTGGCTGCCGGTGAATGTTTGATCCCCACAGAGCAGAAGCTGGAACATAAATCCTCGTGGCCGGGACACGGCGAGCGCCTCCGGACTGAGACGAGACAGAGGCAGGGAGAGAGGGAGAGAGGGAGAGAGGGAACTGGATGCTTGATTAAGCGAGGAACAGAGAGACGACAAACCACAGGGGAAACAGAAAAGACAGGACAAGTTCTTTGCTGACAGGCAGCAACAGAAGATAGAACATCAACCCAAGTCTCACTACGATCAGGACCCAATGGGAACCATCTCCTCTCATTATTAGACTGGGATCTTCTGTCAGGGTGCTGACACAGGGGGGGGGAGAAAGCCTGACAAATCTCCGCCTCCAGCTTCTTGGTTGATTTCTGATCGGGCAGGTTTTTCCTCTTCTTTCTGTGAGTTATTCATTCAGAGTGTCTCTGTATTTTCCTGCTCATCCGTGGCTGCTTGGGGGGAGGACACCGGTCGGCGCTGTTGGGTGGAGAGGGGATTGTGAACTTTTTTCCCGTCTCCTCCACTTCTGCTGACCTGCTTTCGGTCCCAGCACACCAGCAGCGTGTGGTTGCTTACCCACTCCATGAGAGTGGCCGGGGAATGAAGGTTATTGATCTGAGGAGGCGTGGCAGGCACACGGGAGAGAAGGGGAGGGAGCCCAATCCATTTCTGTGATCCCGGGAGCATATGGTTTAGCGAGAGGCAGCCAGCTGCTTTCCAGCCATCCGGCTCATCACGCTGCAGGAGACACAAGTTGCTCCGGTGACGGCCGTGGTCGTTTATCTGTTCGGCGTGGCAGGAACTCCCAGAACCATCCGGTAAAGAAGTCAGTCCTTCGGATGCACAGACGCAGTTGTGTTGACTGAGAGGAGCGCCACGCAAATCACCGCTGAGGAGAGCAGACAAGCATTGTTGCCCCGGTAGGCAGCAGCCACAGGGAGGCTGGAGAAGATGCTCAGAAATCAGCTCGCAGGGAAATAATTGTGACACCACATGTTGTTGGTGAGCACCAGACCTTGGCTTGTTTTCAAAAGGCTTCTGACAAAGAGAGGGAGTTCCCGAGGAGCCGGAGCTGTCAGACCCCTTTCCACCTCCGGCCAATTACCAGTCAGGGTCACTGGGAAGAACTGAGAAGATTCATTCTGTGGATTTACCGCCAGTCTCCTGTGGAAGTGTTTTCCTTGTGGATATCTGACAATCCTAAAATACCCATTATCCCGATGGCCACATTTCTGGCTCAGAAGCATCTCACACACATGAATGCCAAGAGCGCTTTAACACACATTTACTAACACATTACCAACACCCACTTAAATCCACACACATAGTTGCACTGTAAGTATAACACACTTCACAGAATACGCACACTTACTCACACACTGAGAGCCCATCGGTTTGTCTCTTTCCCAGCAGACACAGCTCCATGGAGGTTGCATGGACAGGTGGGGGGGTGTAGGAGCTCGTGGACCCTGTCCCCCTGTCTGTCCTCATTTCTCAAATGGATGTTATTATCTCTAAAAATGTGTTACTTGGAAACCGCTGAAAGCTCGCGGCCGCGCTTCTCCTCCAGGAACAGTCAGTGTTTCAGCTGGAACCACAGCTGAGACACGGACCATCACGGATCTCCTTTGCTTTGTAGTCTCTCTTCATCTCCATCCCCTGTCCTTATCCCACCGCCATCATTTTTTCCAACGGGTCTTTGGGCACCCCTCGCCGCCCCGCTCGCCCCGTCACCTCCTCCTCCGCCCTGGAGGGGAGGGGGTCGTTAGAGTGGAGCATGAGCGGGTGCCACTACCCCTCGCCGACACCGCCGGAGCGGGATCGCAGGTACCAGCACAAGGTCTCCTTGGTGGTGCGCTACTTCATGATCCCCTGCAACATCTGTCTGATCCTGCTGGCCACGTCCACGCTGGGCTTCGCCGTGCTCCTGTTCCTCAACAACTGTACGTTTGGTTCACAACACTCAACTTTACCGGGGTTCTCACTAGGGGCGGGAACTGGCAAAAATGTGACGATTCAATAGTATTGCGATTCTGCGATATATTGTGATACTGAAAGTATTGCGATTCGATTCTGCGATATATTGCGATACTGAAAGTATTGCGATTCGATTCTGCGATATATTGCGATTCTTGTCCCCCATATTATTCAAAGGCATTACAAAAAATTAGGAAAATAAGACTGCTCAACTCACTTCAAATGTCACATTTAATTCTGTGAACAACATTGTCTTCTACACATTAACTGAAGTGCAAAAACTTTGTCCTTGAACATTCAGGACACAGGACCTTTGTAATTATTTTCTGAATAGGAGACCTCTCACATGAACGCTGAGCTCCCAGCACATAACTTACAATTATACAATACAGTAACATCAAGCAGATATAATAGAGTAACATAAACCTGAGAATAATCATATAAATAAGAGTAACTTAGAGCTTCAATCAAATTGAGAAAAATTAACAAAAATGTGTACTACTAGAGTCCAGTCCAGTTGGCTGCAAGGTCATGACCCAAAATGTTAAATTCATTTGGGAATATTGGCATTTTGGTTCAGAAAAAGGAGTTGGTCAACATGCTCAGATGTTAAAGTGCTCCTCTGGGCCGTTACTATATCTCCTGCAGTGGAGAACATCCTTTCAGCAGACACACTAGGTATCTTTTAAACTCTGAAACTCTCCTCGTCATGCTTTGCCAGCCAGGGGCTGTTACATATATAATTGTAAAAAAAAATGTTAATGTTAATATTGCAATACTTTGTTTTACAGTATCGATATAACCGCGGGCGCAAAATATCACGATACTGAACGAAATCGAGTTCTCACCTGTTCTCGTCTTGAGTGCATTTTTTGTGATACCTAAATGCACTACTCACTGTTTGGGATTTGAAACCTAACCCCCCCCATAAACCCTGGTTTGAAGCATTAGCGCTGCCTCTCAGTCAAAGTTTAGTTTGACAGAAAAGGTTTAGCACCAAACATAAAAACAGAGCTTGCATTAAATGTCCTTTTCGTTTCAACCTCACCTCTCATAACAGCCTTATCTGCACTTGAGTAGGGACATCAAGACAGCTGGAGGCACAGCCCCCCCCCCCCCACCCCTCCTTCAGGGTTTGTCCCCGGGCTTTAAAACTGTTAAAACACCCTGAAGCACAGTGACATTGGAAACATCTGTAAAGTCAGACTGGGTAAAAGCAACATAATTAGCGAAGAGAAATCGGTATAAATAGACATGTCTATTTGCATATAGAGCAGGGAAGTAAGAGCCAATCACACATGAGAAGCATTCAGGACTTGTTTTAAAGCCAGGTGTGAAAATTGTGGAAACCTTAACTCTATCCACCTGTGATTGGATCTCTCACGACGGGATGGTTAAAATCAGGTGAACATAGTCTGTGATGTCCAGAAGAATCTGTTTTAATACCTGTTTATGATATTTAAAACCTAGGGACCTATATCATATACATATACAGATCTTCTACCCACTTATAGTTGTGACTCAAAGAGCCAATTGTTTTCCATACAACTGAAATTCAACAGTCACTTGTAAACAATGTGCAACCTTTTCTTAACATCACCAGCATCACACTTGCCTGAGGCTTCCCCAGTCTACGATAACAGTCACTGCAGTTACATGTGTCCGATTGAAACTCGATTTCTGGCGTTGTCCGGTTTCAATCGAAGATCCATGTCATGTAACTCCACAAATCTAGATTTCTTGTGTCCGACTGAAGTCGGATAACCACCCCCAGATAAGTAGATCGCATTTGGCTGTATATCGGACAACGCACGCATGTAACTCTGGAAGCTAGACAACAACTGGAGATGAGGTCTTTGCGCATGCTTGAGATCCTGCCCCCCCCCCCTCCCTCCCTGGCCGTGACCCGGAAGTCGACAGTTAGATAAAATGTCGCTGCCCGGTGCCGGCCGGCAAAAACAAACAAACAAACCATTCTAATCAAATGCGCCGTTCGCATTCGCAGTACTCCTAGAGTAAACATGCACAACAGCATGTAGAGGGACTTAGCTTCACCTTGCTCTCCGTTCGTCATCTTTCTCATATGCTGAGTTGAAGGCTGTTGTTGTTTTTTGTTAGTAGTGGTGACGAGGTCAAGCGGAAATGGCAGGATCACCACTAGCTGTAATAAACAGCGCCACCTATCGTAGCGGGGTATGAAATGCTTTCGGACAAGAGTCGGATTTCTCAGTGCCATGTACCCTGAGATAGAGCAGTTAACCCCCCCATGGATAGAGAAACCGGGCTTCAGCCGAAATCGGGTTTCTGCCATCATGTAAACGTAGTGACTGACTCTCTCACAGACCTACACAAGCCATTCGAGCCTTCCCTGTTCAGACTGTTTTAAACTGTAAATAACTCTCAACTTGCCAAAGTGGGATTTTATTTATGCAGGACTTGTGCCACATAATCATTTACAAATTGTAAAGAATATGTGAAATAAGCACCTTCATTTTCATGATGACAAATTCGGGTTGAAGTTGTTTTCACGTCGAAGGGAGAGACTCTGTTCATTCTCTTCAGGCATGGCTGTTTTTGAACGTCTTCCCTTTTCCTGAGTCTTTCTCTTATAGTCTGTTATCAGCCTGTTGTGTCCTCACATTTCTGTTTCTATGACAGTGTGCCTCAGTCACCTCTACGTTTGTCTCTTTCCTTCATATTTACCAGTTTGTCCTCCTCATTTTAGTTGATGGGTGTGCTTGACCAGTAGGTTCATTTGTAGCCTTGTCATGTAACAGAATCAATTTCTGCCACAGATGTAAAATACAAACTCAGTTAAAGCAATTTTCTCCTCTCAGAGGGCTGAGAGAAAAGAAATGCGTGCTGGTGAAATTGATGAAGTAAAAGGGAGTCTGTTATTCTGCCAAGTGCCCTCGCCATGTGGCCACAAGGACAGCTGGAGGGGGATAGTGATAGTGCTGCTACTGGTGACGTGTGTGTGTGTGTGTGTGTGTGTGTGTGTGTGTGTGTCTGTGTGTGTCTGTGTGTGTGTGTGTGTGTGTGTGTGTTTGTGTGTGTTTGTGTGCGCTTGGAGGAGGGGTGTTAGAGGAGTCAAGCAACCTCAGATTTGCAATTTCAGTTTCCACCATATGGGGTGAAGCACTTCCGCCCCGCTCACACACACACACACACACACACACACACACACACACACACACACACACACACACACACACACACACACACACACACGCACACACACACACACACACACACACACATGCAACACCCTCAGACCTCTGCCAATGGAAGCCCACACATAGAAACAGACTCACTTTATCATTCTGTTCAACCATACATCAAGCAAACCAAAGGGGAAGGTAACACACGGACAAAGACACACACACACACACACAGGCCTGTCTCTGTGCACAATGCTAAATGTCAAAGTGAAACACATATTGATTTGCTGGAGATATAGGGTGAACGATGGCTGCGTTGTGACATTCACACAGGAACAGGAACTCACACAGGCGTCTCCAGGTGCAGGGAGAGATGGGAAACCCTGATATGTTTATGTAAAGACCTTATCTCGTCCTTTGGTTGTGGAAATGTGATGAAATCATTTCGCTGCGCCCGACATCTCGGCTCCACCTTCTCTTTCTGTTCTGCCTGCGTCTGATTGTTTGCGTGTGTTCAGACATGCTCACGATTGTGCGACAGGAAGTGCAGCCCCTGTGCATGTCTGTTCCACAACCCCCCCCCAAGATGGAAATCAGTTACCACCAAGACTGACTGGGAGAAGGCCAACTTCATTATTCACATGTATCACCAGCCTGCACCTCTCCTCTCCCCTCTCCTCATTTTCCTCCTCCCTCCCTCTCTCTCTCTCTCTCTCTCTCTTCCTCCCCTGAAGCCTGGCTGTTGACAAGCAATTTTAAGTGAGCCTAAATTTAAAACTCAGCTGTGTCTCGGGGGGGCCGGCGGGTGTAGCAGAAGTCCCGGGAAAGGCTCCGGCGCGGTGGTTGATGGGGTCCCAGAAAAATGTGTGAGCGGCGTAATTGATGTGATGTATGTTATCTTCCTCATTATCGCTCACAATGCCGAGACATGGGAGAGACGGCACCGGGTGGTTGCACGACGTCTATTCTGAATGTGTGTGTTTGGTGTTTTTTTGTTTCAAACGCAGGCAGCTCTGACAACTCATCAGGTCTCGGCTTAGTGAGTCCGACAGCCTGGTTGACTGTGAGTGTGCAGATGCTGGTTTAGTTTGGGTTTGTGTTCAGAACTGTGGTGCTCTGGTAAACTGTGACCAGTGCTACATGGTGTTGTTTGTGAAAGGCTGCTCATTCAAGAAATCCAGAGAAATGGCTCTGGAGTTTACCCGCAGTTTGCCTTTCACACATGCACGGCACAGCAAGAGGTTTTCTGCACAGATGCGTTCACAAAAGCAACAATTCTCCTCTCACAAAAGCAACACATCCTCTGCTTTATTCAAGAGAGAAGCAGCAGACAGAGGCAGGAAGTTACGTATTAACACCGACGTCTACTCCTATCGCCACAAAGGCTCTTGTCTCATTCGTCAGTGTCTTCCCTGCTATTTAGCGGCAATATATATATTTTTTATTTTTTATTTTTGAGTCCCTCCACCAAAGAAGCGTCATCAACCCCCCCAGTGTGTCTATGTGTCTGCAGCTGTAGAACCACAGAGGTCACCAAGAGGCTGATTCTCCTCGATGTTTTCTGTTGAGTGATGAAATGATAAGTTGTTAAATCAATCAGGAAATCATCCGAAAATACATTAGCCACAAATTGAATTTTATAGGAGCATAGTATTTTCTTAAATAAAATGAAAGTTTGCTGTTTGTCTCTGCTTCACATTGTAGAATAAATATTTGAGGGTTTCATATTGTTTTTCTGACAATGTAAGTAATAAGAAGCCGTCACCGCAGGCTGTTGGAAATTGCTTTTTCGTTGTTTTCATTTTTGAGACATTTTTCTGAGCCTAAACTGTCATATTCCAAAAAATAAAACCCGAGATTAACCAAGAATAACAATTATAATGAAAGATAAATTCATGAAATTAATATTACTTGCAGTCTTAATTAAAAAATTGTTGCTTGTACTTTTTGTCTCTGCAAAAAAAACCTAAAACAAAGTTTATGTTCTTTGTCCACCTTCATTACATAAACATTCATCGGTTCATGTTCCTTGTTTGTCTCCATTTTCAACCATTGACTTCCAAATTTAAGAACTGCAGAGTACTCTCTGTTCCTGGAAGTTGGCTCCACACTCAGTCATCTGACACTGCAGGTCTCGTCTTATGGTTCCCACAATCCTACAAAGCCTTATGTCATCGTCTGCTGGGTGTTGACCAGGAGAGAAAGCATGATGTCATTTGATATATTAGAGGAAACAAGTTTTGATTCATTCTGCACATGGCTGCTGGGGGCCGGGGGGGCTGGGAAGTCATTTCCATCGACTGTTTGTCATCACTGATATTTCAACTCCCCTCTCACACTTTTCAACCCCAAATAACCACACCAGTGTTCTCAATTCTCATGTGTTATAATAACAAGAGTCCAGCAGTGTGGTTTGAGACGAGACCATAGAAACAATGATGAGACTGCTCTCTCCGACATGTGGCCCTGTCGATTAGCTCAGCCCGGTTCCTCCAGGGGCCCAAGTCACAGCATTAGAATGTGTCAGATAGAAAAGTCAGGCATGGGTCTTTTTCTTTTTTTTTTTTAAAGCAACTCAATTACACTGCCTTCACCCCAGGGGAGTCTCTGAATCCCCCCAAAACTAAAAACCTATTTCTCTCTCTTTTATCTCTTTCAGACAAGCCTCCTCACTTCACACCGGCCCAGCCTCCTGATGGTAAGTCCTCTGTGATTCCTCTCTGCCGGCCCTTCACCGACCACTGGTGTTTAGGGGGGGGGGGGGGGGGGGGGCCTGCAAATAATGACCTCAGACGGTCATCGCTTCCTTTGAAGTGGGCCGGCGTCTGGCTGCGCTGGCACAGATTTGGCTGCTCCCGCTTGTTGTGTCCACGGCCCGTTGGTATGGCGGGCACGTGGCCAGGTCGGCTCGGGGGGCTTTGATGTGAGAAAGATCTTTTGATGACTTGATTTGATCTGCTCCACGATCAGCCAATCGGGCCGGTTGTTCAATACCTGTTACCGTGGCAGCGTTCACATCCGCCTGATGGGGTCTAACAGGATAATATCCCCCCTGTCCCAGAGTGTTCTACGTTACTTTAGACTGCTGAGGGATTGTAGGCTCAAAGCAAAACCGTCACCCCACCTTGTTATCACTTGTGCTTTTCTCATCCCACATACACACACATGCACACACACACACACTGTGGACTATAGTGGATCCTATCTTGATGCTGGATCGTGATCTCGCTGGCTGCTGACCAGAGACTGCAGCAGGACTACTTGACATATAGTATTGAAGTTATCCTTCAAAAATGTTTACCCTCATCGATGTTGCTAAAAATCTTTAATCCCGATGATGTTTTCCTACACTTGACATCTATTGCACTTCTGTCCGTCCTGGGAGAGGGATCCCTCACATGTGGCTCTCTCTGAGGTTTCTACATATTTTTACCTGTTAAAAGGGTTTTGAGTAGTTTTTCCTGACTCTTGTTGAGGGTTAAGAACAGAGGATGTCACACCATGTTAAAGCCCTATGAGACGAATTGTTATTTGTGAATATGGGCTATACAAATAAAATTTGATTGATTGATTGACACACACACACACACACACACACACACACACACACACACACACACACACACACGCACACGCATATGCACACACGCACACGCACACTATATATAAATCGTTGCAATTGGCGCTGTATTGTTTCAGCCGTTTTCTGATCCAGTAACATCCGCCCGTTAAATAAAGAAAGTAGCAATTTATTTCCAAAACGGTGGAGCTCGGCAAGTTTTAATTGGAGGAAAACAGCTGGTTTTCAGGCTGCTGTCATGAATATTTATCAGCAGCATCACAGCGAGTGTCACAGACTCGGGCGTCGTATTTCTTCACTGCGCTGACGGGGACGGGCTCCCACTAGATCTGAAGGTGTTGTATATTCCTGCTTGTGCGGATTTTTTACAAAGCCAGAGGTTTGTTGGGAGGAAACCACGAGGAGAGAATGTTTCTAATGATGCGAGCTGTCCAGCTGATGCCGGGGACAAAAGGCCACAGTGGGCGCTCGCTGAGTCTGTGGCTTGTAATTGCTCTATGGGCTTGTTTGGGGAAAATCGGATTTACCAAAAATGTCATCCTAAAAAGAATGTTTCAAATTAGAGGCGGTTTATTATGAACGCGATTGTCTGTCCACATCGGGGACAATAGGCTCTTTTGCCGTCTGTGTGAAATGGCTCTCAAGTTTGACTTGGATAAATCAATAATTGCTTTTGATTGGAGCATTTTTCAACTTCAGCCTCACCTCCACACATCAGGAGTCTAATGTTTCCCCTTTTGTGCCTCATATCATGAAACCGCTGCAGACTCAATTGCAGCTGGCAGAGTTCAAAGCAGTCGTTTGTTTTTGTTTTAATGACAGATGAAATTGACTTGACAAATCATTAAATCTCACCGAGAGGTCTCTATTTGTCTGTTTTCGAAGCAAATGTTGCCATAAATTTTGGCTCTCCACAGGGAAAATGGGAAACAGTATGCAGGCAGTGAAGCTGCTCATTTCTGTCCTCCATCGAATTTTCCTCCACAAAAGAACTAACGCCCTGCTTATCGATCGAGCCACTCATTTCCCAAGTATTAAACTTTTTTTTTGGTTCTGTCTTAGGGGCACAGTTTGTTTCTGCACTAGTCAACCGTTTAAAAGCCGCTGCTAGCCCTTAATTACATTTGCAATAGTTCTGTAGGCTTTCCATCAGCAGCCTATGCTGTTTTAATATGCCAAGCAAAACAAAAAGCAA
The DNA here is from genome assembly GCF_963576545.1 of Limanda limanda. NCBI lineage: Eukaryota > Metazoa > Chordata > Actinopteri > Pleuronectiformes > Pleuronectidae > Limanda > Limanda limanda. The sequence continues at coordinate 22,517,718 of NC_083642.1, forward strand.
AGTCTCCAATCAGTGGGTAAGCCTGCCCTGTGGGACGCAGTTTCTCTGGGTCATTTAACGCTGGAGAGATTAGTGAGACAATTAGAGTTGGCCCAAATACGACAGTAGGCCACTTGTTGGAGATGGATGGTTTATGAAGTGGTGGAGGCGCAATTTAGAAGATGTTGTCGACGAGCAGAGGGCTGGTGCAGCTCTGCTATTAGTCAAATCTGCTCCAAAGAACACATGGCTATTTTTCCCCTTTTTCTACTGAACTTGTCCTCAGCGCCAAGGACGCTCCACTCTCCAGTACTTAATTACAGGAAATCACAGACAAGATACCAAGGACTCTGCATTTTTAAACAGCCTAGTTTGTCTCTGAACTGCGTTTGATGAGACGTCCTTATTAGCACGAGGAGATTCTGCAGAAAGTAGAAAGAAATTTGTTCTCCAGATTAGAGCGAAAGAATCTTGGGACTCGCTGGGAAAAAAATTGCAGCTCCGGCACAACATAAGCAAAGCTCTCAGAAGATATTTATGGTGCGCGCCACCCGCAAATAGCTTACTCACTGAGCAGCCTATAATCACCAGTCAAAAAAAAGTGACAAAAGTCACAAAGAGGCCTTTAATCAGGCTCTTCTTCTGAAAGCTCAAAGCAGCGGTTGCTCGGCTCATTATTGCCTGACGTCTCCTGATAATAAGACAGTCGTTTCCGTGTTTGGCCGACGCGACAAAGCTCAGAGAATTTGCAGCAAGAGGGATTAATGTTGGACTTAAGAGGAGGGGTCAACTGCCAGAAATGCTTCATAAATGAGGCTCTTGGCCCCCCCAGTTGTCAGTGTCTACACTCAGTGAAAACACTACATGTTTGTCCACCTAAGGACACAGGAAGGAGGGTGTAATCATGTTTGATAGAGATTAGATGCAAGTTTATTTATGGCATGTATTTTAGCAGAGACTTAAGAGGAGTTATTACCAAAGTAGACATTTATGTTACGTGATTTATAGCAAATGGAGTCGTAACTGAACAAGGACAAACAAGAGAATCACCTCTTGGAATCTGTTTCAAGGTCTAACGGGCTGAGAGGGAAATCAGGTGCAGACGACTCCCGGGAGGTGTTCCTCATTTCATCATATTACAACCTTAGATGACAAAACACAGGTCAGACGCCATCCAAAATAGGCCCGGTGACTCAAAAGAAAGAGAGCGTAATAGAGGAGGGGAGCATCAGACGGTTCAGAGGTCTCCTGTGACTGTAGCCCCCACCCTACTGCCTGGCAGGAGCCCATTCGCTCTGAATCCTTCAATTTGGCGTCTGTCACTGACAGCGTTCCCCAGAGGATGCTCCTAGTGACAGACAAAGTCAACTCCTGGACTGTAATGTGATTTGATTAAAGATGGTGGAAAACAAGTGCCAGCGGGTTCACTTACACTTTGAGAGCAGCAGCACTTCCTAAAGAACTGACATAACTCTTTGTCAGCTCTGGGAGAACACAGTAAATGCTCCACACTCATAGCACCCTCAGAAGGGGGGGATAATACACACACACACACACACACACACACACACACACACACACACACACACACACACACACACACACACACACACACACACAAACACACGTATGTGCACAACCCTCCTGTAATTTATTCGGCCAGAGCCTTTCCCTGTGTTCTTGACAGTAAGCCTGACTCTGAGAGAGGCAGAATTAATTATTACTCCTCGGCCTATCTTAATTAAATCTTTTCACATCATAGATTTCACACAACAGAGGCAAAAATATCTACCTCATCTCTAAGCCGGGGGGTGGGGGGGTACCGGCTGAGAATGTCTCGCATCAAGATATCAAAGGTGCACTGTGTAAAGTTGCCTCTCCACCGTTGCGATTTCACACAAGAGTTGTCATGTCTGTTAGCGGAGAGCAGCTTGTTATCCCACTAGTGTGCAGGCATGGGGGGGGGGAGCAGAGCGGGCAGCCTTGACTTAATCAACGGAAAGTTTGTTGCCCTTTGAAAGTACACAGAGCTCTCCGAGTGCACGGCTGGACTCTGTATCCCTCGCGTCTGTGGACTCTGCTTTTGTGAGCATCTGTAGAACTCAGTGATGGTTTTTTTTTTCGTGGAGGAAGGTCAAAGGCAAAGTCAAACGTCCCCTCACCTCCCACATCCAACCGTCCATCTCTGACGGCGCTCCCTCTGAGGCTCGCCCCATCTCACCCAGCTCACTCGGTATCGACCTGCCCGGACGGGTCGGAGGCGGTCGTCCGGGGAGACAAAAACAAAAATATTAGCCGAGGAGGAGAGAGCCGAGTGGGCCGGAGCTGTAAAGTGCAGCACTATTTGCTTTTGATTCCCTGTGACACAGAGTAATAGTTGACACGGTTAGCGAAGCCGGTTTGTTTTGAGAGGTCCCCCCCCCCCGACCGCTGCTGCAGGTTATTCCAGGACCTTGGACCTTGTGAGGATCAGCAGTCCTTTGATGCGGACGGACGGACGGCACGCTGAGATATCGGTGGCTGTGATCAAGAGGATGTCAGCCGCCCCCCCCCGATAACTGCGTCCAGACTTCTTGGCTCTAGGCCTGTCTGTTATATAGAAACCTTACTGATCTGCACAGCTGCCATCCACACATCAGCTCCAATTCAGCTTTATAAGTGTCAGAGATTTAAAGCAAGAGGTTTAATAAGAAACAACCCAAACAATGAAATAGAAAAATATCATTTCCAGATGTCCAGTCCCTGAAACTAAAGAGAAATAATGTCTTTAGCAGGGTAAACAAAACTCTGTATTAAACCATGGGAGCTAATTAATAGTTTCTAGCTGCTTATCGAATCTCTTCTCACTCAGCATGACAGTGCAGAGAGCTGGTTGAAAGCCCACCTGTTCTCATCTCTTCCTCATGTATTGGATGTTATTATCATGCACAACAATCTAACGTCTTTTTAAACAAGCGCTCCATGTTCTGTTCACGGTGACGGGGGGGACGGGGGGGGTAGCCATCCGGCACCGGTGCCAGGCTGCGTCATCTTTCCTTCTCTCTAACAACAACAACAGCGAGTGACTTCAGACGTGGTTCCACTTTAAGCTGTGATGGGCAGACCATCATTTCATTCTTGGGAGGCGCAGTCAGAAAACAACAACACCGGGAAGCGTCACCGGTGCAGAGAGTTTCACTGTCAGGTTGTTAATTAGAGGAAAGTAAGTGGCACGCCGTGTCAGTTAGTTGCTGTAAAATATTACGCTGTGATATCCTGTTATTAGACAAGTCCTGCATCCCAGCCGCTGTTTGGCTTATTGAGAAACAAAAGTTAATGGAGCATTGGGCTGTGTAGTGTAGTGACACCCCCGCTCACACTGATCCTGAGCATGTCTCTGTTTCCTGCAGAAGTGACGGCTTCTGTTGGGGTCAGGCATCTTTAGTTCAGTGCTCTCTTGCTCTGTGAAACACACACACACACACGCAGATACGGGCATGGAAAAAAAGTGTGAAATCGGATGTAAGGGGCTCTGTAAAGTGTGTGTGTGTGTGTGTGTGTCCATGCACACATCCTGAGGTTCAACTGCAATCTTAAATCAATGTTTCTGGCTAAGTGAAGAAAAACAAAGAGGTAAGGGGTGAAATGTTCACGAGACACTAAATGTGTGTGTGTGTGTGTGTGTGTGTGTGTGTGTGTATGTGTGTGTGTGTTTGCTTGTTTTTGTCCTCTTTTGGACTTTTCCCAGCACAAACACCGACCTTATCAGGACCAGTGTAACTCATCCTAATGGGGCAAACGGTCATGTCTGAGCTGCTGGTTAGGGTCTGGGGGTAAGATGGGACTTGTGGTAAGGTTCAGGTTAGAGTCAGGCACGAACTGGTCAAGGTTAAGTTTTGGGATAAGGTTACGGTTTGGCAGTTCATGTGAAGTCCTACTAAGGATAGCTGCACAAACACACATGCACACCCTTTACTATGCCTTGAAAATAAATTCCTTTGTGGAGTGTAACACGAGATGCCATTAGTGTATTTGCTTGATTTCTGTACCAGTACATTTATGAGAGGTTGTCATGGCAACCAGATGTGGAACTAGTTGTGGACCCGTCCAATGAAGTCACAGAAGAGCCCCAATATACATGCTGGTAAAAGATTTTATTCATCATTCACTGCTGGTATGCTTGCTCCATCTGCTGCAATGGAAATATAATCAAATACCCGCCCGTAACAAGTGTGCACACACAGACACACAACACATGCACACACAGACACACAACACATGCACACACAGACACACAGAGTGGGATGCTCTTTCCTATATCTATTGTCGTCATGGAGTTTTATTTGGCCTCTGGACCTGACGTAGAGAAGAAGCATGTGGGTGTTTGTGGTTGTGTGTGTGCGTTTGTTTGTGTTTATGTGTGTGAGATTAATATATGTGTTAGGCTCCACTGGACACAATTACAACACACTGACACATGGCCCAGCAGCATGTCAGCGACACCATTTACGCCCCGCTAGTCTTTTCCCCCTTTTTTCAAAATACATACACACACACACACACAAGTCAGAAGGGGGGATTTCATCAAGTTGTGCTTTGATTTGTGTGTCTGTGTCTGTGTAGCATGCTGATCGCTGCCCTGTCACTGTGCTTTAATAAGATTTATGATAGCACGGAGTGAGACAGGAGGCACAAGCTGGTGAGACAAAGAAAGAAAGGGAGAGAAAAAGACGTGTTTCTGGTCGGCCTTTTCCCACAGTGTAAGGAAACTCATAGAAATGCAGATCATATACAGTCTATATTATATATTGTGGCCTGGGGAGTGAAGGGAGACAACACATTATATGCCACAGTGGGACACAGCAGAAGTCAGTGGTAGAGTGGAGGGTAAAGTTTATCCACTTGTCAAAGTCTAAATGATCATTTATGCATGCAACTATTGCATTTATGCAGTTTGTATGTTCAGGGTTTGCTGATTCTTCTCCCTCCACTGGTCAATGGTTTACTCATGTGTGCACATGAGGCTGAGCTGCCACTGTCACTGTGTGGCAGGAATAATGAGGAGTGACTTTTGAGGAGCACTGACTTCTGACTTTGTCCTGACGCTGACACGTGAGGCGGACACAATCCGTCTCAGATATACACCTGGCTCTGTGAATGTTATTCTAAATATCGGCCTCATTTTTTAACCAGACCCTGAGTCATTTCTCCCCATAACACTTCCTCACAATCTGCCTACTCAGGCTCTTTTAACATTCCTCAGTGCTGAAGCCCCAATTAAATGATGTAGAAGGTTATGTCGGTGGAAATGGATGGATATATACACCTAGTGTATATATTAAATCTGCCTCTTGTTCCAACATCTTAAGATGTAATAAATGCCATATGTAATGGTAATGATAAATGGTTATGCACAAGAAAACTGTGTCACAATGATTAGTTGTAGATGATCCATCTCGATCTCTGAGTACGTTTTCTTCCTTCCTTTTACTTCCCCTGCACTTAAAAAAAAAAGCCTATATATAGACATCTATATAAAGGTAGATATACCTCCCTCTCTACCTTTATCTACTACCTAGCCCCTACACCTCCCCAGCTACCTCTCTACCTATCTCCCTCCATCCCTCCCTATACCTACCCCCCTACCTCCAAATGTTAGCTGGGTATATTGCTTTTTTCTCTTCTTGTGCACATCATTCTCTTACATCACTCTCAGTTTTTTTTAGCCATCCACGAGAGAGAACAAATAAGGAGAGTGCCTGGGTCTGCATGTCTGCTTGCCTTCTCATTTCCATAATGAAAGAAAGAAAAAGGGGAGGAGAGAAATTGAAATAGAATAAGGAATTGAGAACAGTTTGAACAATTTAGCTGTTCTGCTTATTGTTTGAGCGAAGGAGGGAGGTTATTGTGTCTTTTCTTGATTGCACGCAGCATATGAACGTATGTGCCTCTAGGTGTTTGTGGCTCTGTAATTTGGTTTTTCCAACAGGATTTATCTTGTGTGAATGCATGCGATGGAATGAGCACAAAGTCCGTATAGAAAGTGTCAAATATTTCCTATAATAATCCCACAGGCAGGCTGGTGTGTGTCTGCAGATCTTCTCTGCAGAGCTTGTTTTTCCACTGGAGTCTCATGCACCCCAGTACAGTCTGTAACTCTATAATTAGGGGTCGATGTCACTGAAGGCAAACACTGTGTGTGTGTCTGTGTGTGTCTGTTTGTGTCTGTTTGTGTGTGTGTGTGTGTGCGTGTGTGTGTGCTTTTGCTGCTATTTACTGGAAATGGTTGGGTCCAACCCTTTGTTAAAATCAGGGTTAAGGTTTACAGGCAAAAATGCATGAATAACTCTTTAGCAAGTTATCTCACACTTGGGAGACGTAGTGCAGAATTTTTCTAACAGTGAGAATAAGAATACGTTGTGGTAATTAAAAGATGCTATTGAATGCATTATGGGAAATGCAGCATTTTACTCTCGACTTGAGTCTATGAAACCTTCTCAGCTTCTGCTTATTCAATCTTGACCAGTCTCTTTTTTTTAATACATCTCATGTGAGCCCCCAACTTTACGATAGTGCAGCGATAAATCTCTGGAGCATCTCTTTAAACACAATACCAGAAGACATTTTTTTTTATTTTGTCTGAGACGTTTTGTTGCATACGAGGATGAGAATAATGTATCTCTGCTCCAGTAAATCTGTTTTAAACATCCTTGACGATAGACACACCTGCAAACACACACTTCCAGTACGCACACACGTCAGCTTCGCCCGGAGTGAAGAGTTCTATGTGCGAGTGTTGCTTGATAGATGGTTGAATGGGTTGTGTATCGAATAACCGCAAAGCACTCAGATTGGGTTGTATGCATTCAACATGTGCTGCACACATGTGACATTTCACTGCAAGTGAGCTCATACTCCCCTCACTCTTGCTCACACACACACACACACACACACACACACACACACACACACACACACACACACACACACACACACACACACACACACACATCCAGATGCACAAACACACACACACAAACACACACACACCTTGTAGAACACAAGGCATCCAGTGTGATGTGGATTAGCTGTGACATTTCCCACTGGTGTCAGACGGCTCTCATCTGCCACAGCTGTCTCCTGTCACCACAGAGCCAAACGTCATCTCACTGTAACAATCCACTTATTATTGCTTCTTCGTCTGCAGCTCGACTCGTTCTTTCCTTCATTTTAATGGCTTTTTAACAAATTTTCTGAATTAAGTGACGGATCGCTCCATGCCACTTCATCAAGATGTTGACGATTGCGAGTGGCAGTACTTGAGATACTTGCTTTTTAGACTCACGCCTGATTGAAGGCCTCATTGAAGGGTTGTTTAATCAGCTCGATAGCGGCCAAATAATGATTGAGGACAAAATGGTTTAACAGAGTCCCTGCCTGGACTTTTTTTTTCTAGTTTTGCATTCCTGTTATTAATACGTATATGCTCTCCATCTTTTACTCACTCTAAAGTAACATATAAACACTCACACGCATAATCTCATCACACACACTCACGCTGACCCCCCCAAACGGTGACTGCAACCTGCAGGTGAATTTTGGTTTGCAGGAAATGTGGAGGACAAATTCCTGCATATGGGCTCAAGTGAATAAGGAGCGCGTCTAATTCAGTCCATTAGTTGTGCAGGCAGCTCATGCATGAAGCAGCACTACAGCTGCTGTGGAGGGACTGACTCTCTGTAACACTGGTGGACCGGCTGGAAATATGTGAGGGGAGGAGGAAGGAAGAGACAGTCAGGCTGACAGCTGACGACGCTGTGGAAAACTGCCGTTTCCAACCTGAGCAGCACTGCCACAATGATCATCTGTCATTTTATAAATATATATATATATAGATTTCTTTTTTTTTTTCTTTTTTTCTTTGCTGTCTTACATTTAATTTCTGGACCTAACCCTCATATTTGCTTATTTCTAATCTTTTCGTCCTATTTTTTCTTCCTTTGAAACACTTTATAAATATACCTTCTTCTGTTATACCGTTTCAAGTTGACAAAGTATCACTTAGTGTAACACTGAAAAGAAGTAGGAAGAGAAAAACTGAGATGGAAGTGAACAGCAGGGGAAAGAACAACAGAGGGACAAATAGGGACAAGGGAAACAAAGATTAAGAAGGAAGTGAAGGAAAGGAAATGTGTGTGTATCTGCGTGCTTGCATGTGTGTGTTCATCAATAGCAAAGAACTTTGAATAAAACAGGTTGGCCTAAATGTTGCCTCTCACACAGCACTGCTCAGAGCACAGACATTCAGCGTTTGAATGGTCCCACAATGCATTGCTCATTCCACAGCTCAGCTTTAAATAAAAGATCAAAATCAGCTCGATCAAGTCAATAAATCATTGCGGTGCAGAAATGTGTTTTGCCAAGTGGACGGTCATCAGTGTATTCTCTCAGTTGGACTTAATCACGGCAATGGGTCAATGCATTTACGCCCACGTAGGGTGGGGCTTAATTCAGAGTCTCGAAGCCATGGAACACTCATCAATCCCCCGAGAGGCAATGCATTGTTCAAAATGAGACTTTTATGTGCGAACTGAAGCACCAAAGAAAAAAAAAGAATGTGCAATTACCTTAGTGCCATGCTGGGTTCATCTGATGCCACGCTACGATTCAATCACCTCCCCCACCCCCCTGACTAGCTCCATTATTGCCGAGTGCAACACGGATTGGTTTGGGTGATGATGTGACGCCCTGTGTTTTTTGTCTTTCCACCAGATAACAAAGCTTTTCTGTATTTTTCTAGCCCCGGCTCATTTTTGCCCGTGTGTCTGAACTGGAGCTGTTAGTGTCGGCAGCCCGGTTCAGCCCTGCCTGTTAGTCGGCAGCACAGGTCAGGAGCTGTGACAAAGAGACAGGCCAGTGACAGGGGCAGATGGCAGCGAGCGAGCACATGCACACACACACACACACACACACACACACACACACACACACACACACACACACACACACACACACACACACACACACACACTTTCTGTTCCTGGGGCAGTGTTAGATTGGTCACAGTGGTCCTCCTGCAAAAGATGAGATATGGTGTTCGAGATAGGAGGAGCCTAGCTTCAGGGACTTAACACATGGACAGACAGACAGACACACACACACACACACACACACACACACACACACACACACACACACACTGTCATTATTATGCATCAGCACACCCTCTAGTCAATGCAGGTAAACAAACAGGGATTGGTGTTTGTCGAAGGATGCGCTATAAAGCCAACTTAAGTAGGAGATCATATCTGGTCTTTTTCCTGCTGCTCACTGACCAAATACATTTTCATGCAAATTCAAAACCAGCTCAAAATTGTCTTTTTGCTGTCTAAGCTGGTGCATAGGGAGTAAACAGCGATACATGGAGAATAACAGTGTGTGCTGGGGATCGCGGTTTCCACTGCAAAGTCCCTACAGTTAAATTTTGCAAACAGCCATACCTACTTAAAATCTAAGCTGCAGCTTTGAGAAACTTTTACAATTTCAACAGCAATCTGCGACATTTTTTATGAATTCATCTCTTGTTCTTTCTGCTCCCCGTCCATCGGGGTAACATGTTGAATTATTCAGCCTGTATCCAATCATCATAGGTTTTACATTTGTTCTAATCACTAGGGGGGAAGTGCGCTGCCACACAGGAAATTATGCGTCTTACACACATCTGCAGCGGGGTTGTAGCCAACAGAAGAACTGCAGAGTTATAGTCAGATACAACAGTAGACTCTAGTATCAACCTTTTTTAGCAGAAAAGATAATAAACCGTATGAAACCCTGTTTGAGACACTACCACATTTTCTCAGCAATAACCATTCAGTGTATTTGCATTCTCCGAGTGCTGCTTTATGAAATATAGTAGCAGGTAGTGTACAGTGGGTTAATCTAACTGAAAGCAGCCGCCTGCTACGCATAGAAACGATGCTGATGAGAACGGTCACTATTAGCGACACCAGCTGCACATACTAATTCAGCTTCCTGTTATAATATAAATGTGTTTAAGTGCAGCATTAATCATTATGATTGTCTATAAATCGTGGCAGGAAATAAAACAACTTGGAATAACTTGTCCAGAACGGTTTGGGCGTTATTTAAAGTTACTCGGCATAAAGGTTAACTTACATAAATCCTGTCGTCTTAACAATCTCCACCACTTCCATCACTGAACACATTATGCTAATGGACGGAGTCAAGCCCGACTCCGTCAAAGAGCCACTGCTGCTTTTAGTGGGAGTGTTCAGGTTCATCAAGTTTTAATGAGCTTACAGAGACAGTGAACACTTGACTTTATCCCAGCTCACTGCTCCTCTGAGCTATATGCAGGTACAAGAACTGTCAGTTGTTTTCAATTTTAGATTAAACACAGCTAATATAGAATACAATGAAAAACAAGATTATCACACTGATGCTTTTTCACACTAATGCTATTTGCCTTATAAAGGGAGACGTGGCTGTGCTGATGAGATGTAAAATCTCAAAGCGTCTGATTCAATCTCCACAGTGAATCTGTCATTTCCCAGGAGAGTGGGACAATGCAGCGGCATATGAAAGGCACAAATATATGTGTGTATATATATTTAAATACATGCTTGCAAACGTATTCACACATCCTTGTCAAACACATTATAAATCTCTTCATTTCATCATCTAAGCCTTGGCAAATATATTTTTGGTTTGACGTTCTCTGGACAGACATCCTCAAAAAAGCAAAACATCCTCTGCATAATTCAGGTGAAAGGTGGAGCAGCCGGGTGCAGCAGACAGAGGCAGGAAGTGACGTCTTAACTCTGCTGCGCAGATCACGTGACAGTTCTTATCATCACAAACCCTCTTGACATATATGTCGGTGTCGTGCTGACTTCTCCTGAATTTCCACGGACATTATACGAGGAGGTCAGGTGTAGAAAGTCTCTAGTAGCTGCGGAGGAACTGCAGAGTCCCGTGCGTGTATGAAAGCAGCTTTAGTGACTTGATCGTGAATTATTTATATGATGACGTTTCATTAGTAGGAACCTCTGTCACTGTACATCTCAAACGCAAGACTCCAGCATTAATTCTCATTTATACTGATGGATTAAGTTATGTAGAAATATGTAATTAGGGGGCTCTCTAAGGTGTCCAGAGGTAACAGATGCACCAGACGTTTAAACACAAACATGTGTCATGATGCTTGCAGTGCTGAAATTATCCTTCTGCAGGAAATTACTCTCTGACAGAAGTAGTGCAGTGGCATCTAATTAAGTTTAGACCAACACCAGAGGTCATGTGTGTCAGTGCTTGTGCATCTTTGAGTTCTGTAAACGGAGCAGCAGCATCGTGCACCACTGCCATATAGTGAGACTCAGCTTTACTCGCTGCACTGTGAATGCAAACATATGTAGGCACAGGTGGGAAGTGAAGCCATAACTCAGGTGGTGTCATCTGAGATGTGCCGCACACTTGGAAAGCCTATCGTAAAGAGATATATTACAGTCTTTAAAGTGGTTGCACCGTGAGCACACAGCACACACACACACACACACACACACACACACACACACACACACACACACACACAACCACACACTGGATATGAACTGCACTGGGACCAGAGGCAGTATCAGTGAGCAGAATCAAAAGTGAGTATCTGGATTTCTCTTCCCTTCTGCTCTCAGGAACACCCAAGCACACAGACCGAGCCACGTTCATCATCTGCATTCACAGCTTTCGCCATGAGCTTGAATTTACAGAGATTCACAAGGAGAATAAAACCACAAAGCTTATTTCACACTGATGTGTAACTTTAAACCTCTCGGGGAAAGATAAAGCACTAATTGGAGCTTTGTGCAGTGTAATTACACCATCACCCTTGGATAAGTAAAATATTCTGGTACGATTTACCCTTTCTGTATCGTTACATTCCAACTTGAATAGGTGGAGACACAACACCAATGTAGACACCAGCTAGCACATGAACATATTCTTTATAGAACTTCACAAGCACGATTGGGTCTGTAGTTTCCCTGGTGTTGGCCTTTCATATATGAGGAACGCAGCAGGAGATTCTCTGCCCAGGCATGTTCACAACAACACTGAAATGTCCAGAGTGTTCAGGCGAGGGTCGGCTCGCCATACAGACAGGAAGTAACATATTGATCCCACTGCAGAGATCACATGTTTGTTTCTTTACAGCACATCAACACCAGCGTCAGCTCTTATTGGCAAAAACATGTTGTCTTTCCAAGTTGTGTTTTCTACGTGTATGGCACCTCATGGTCAGCGGCTGGAAGGATAAACTTGGGAGAATATCCAGCCCCTCTGGAAAATTTCTGGAGATTATCCGGAGTTAAGTGCATGTCTGAAAGCAGCTAAGGGGAAGTTGGAGGGTGCAGTGTTGAAATAGCACCTGTAAGAAACAAAAATCTCCTGCTATAGAGTCAGCGCTTTAGAAAGGGCAGTGGGTGCTCTCGGTTATCCTCCCAGGCTTTTCACCATTTCCCTACATTATTTTATTTTTGGTTTTGGATGTTTGATTGATATAATTGCCTCTGTCACCTCCGGTTCAAGCTTTTACCGCACTAACATGTCCTTGAGGCTTCCGTCAGGCCTTTAAACCATCAGATTGTCCACTTTGGGGTAAAGGCTCAAGGGCAGTGAAGGATTACGTGTGATTGTTTCTGCATTGGACGAGCTAATGTAGATTCTTATTTGCTTTGTATGTGTCTGGGAGTTGGTGGGGCCACATGCTGTCTCAGGGAGGGGCGAGTGCTGAGCAGGAAGCTCTGTGTTATTAGTATCCCAGGTGCAACATAGTCCTCCTCAGCCCTTCATTTATTATCTCTCTCACCTCCATGGAGTAAAGGATTAATGTGTGTGTTGGTGTGTGTCGGATATGGATTACAGCTCCAGCCGTTGTGTGTGAAGTTTCCACTCCACCTTTGACTCTGGATCTGGTGCTTGTGGGGAAACATTGAGAGTGAATAAGACAATGTTGATCAGACTATTTTTAACCAGAGTGCTGGGAAATATATCAATTATTGAAGTGTGTGTGTGTGTGTGTTCGTTGCGCCTTGATCCAGCCTCGCTGTTCAGTGTAAAAGATGGAAGGGATTGTTGATCCACTTTAAAGCATCACAGAGACGGATCTATGTAAAGAGGAAGAGCATGGCAGGAATGGCATACGCAGATGCTGCCTTGACACATGTCACACCTCTAATTCCATCACACCATTTTATTAATTGGCTCAGTGTTAATAAGCAATAGTAGCCTATAGTAGAATGTGTGTGTGTGTGTAGAGAGACAGAGAGAGAGAATCAGTGTAAGGGCTTATAAATAGAGTGATGAGAGAAAACGCAGTCAGTACAGATACATTACAGATGGAGTGTGTGTGTGTGTAGGGGTATGTTCTGCCTGTTTGTTCTCCTGAGATGATTCTTTCCAAGGTCCAATGCCCCTATGCCGACATCTATCTGCAGCCAAAACCATTTGACCATGAAGAGTGTACATATAGCTAATGCAGCAGATAAGACCCCAGATTCTTGTTTCCATGGCCATATGGTTCTGTGATTTATTCAACCTTTTCTTATTACACTTGCCCCTTGCCATGGTACATGCCCCCCCAGGTGTCAGCCTCTTTGTAGCATTTAGCAAACACATGTGTAGTGCATCACCGCCTCCAACTGGAAAAGGTGTCGTGAGCAGGACATCAACGTGTGAGGAAGTGTATGTAAAGTAAACTCGAGGCTCGGCTGTTCCTCAGCACTGACACTTGACTGGCTCGAAAATATTAGAAAAATCCTTCTATCTTGAAGATGACGATTTTGAGTGTTTGGATTCAGCTCACTGACACTCTACTAAGCCATTATCTCTGTATTTCAAGTCGCAGCGATGAAGTGATTTCATTTGCTTCCATTCATCCCTCAAATGATGTGATGAAATCTCAGCAACAGTCTCTGACAGGGTATTTTGCGGCAAGCTTCCTTTTGAAGTGTTCATTAAACGTCACTGCTGTTTACAGATTCTTTAGACTCAGAGATGTGCGGCCAGAAAGTTTTGAAATGATGTAAGTTTGGATTCGACTGAGTCTCCTGTATTAGCTGGGGAGTGAATGCAGAGAGAGGTGATTTAGGCCTCGTTCACACACGTGGATTCAAAGTGGACTCTCCTGCTAGTCGGCTGGTGAGAGTGTTTGAGTCGAGCACATAATTCTCGTCCTCCGCTCCGATCGGGCATTTGTTCTCTCACACGGCAACTACATCCGTTTCCAGAGCTATTTATCGGAGAGAACCGGTTCCCCATTAACTGTGACCATCCCACCGTTTGTTTGAGTGAGAGTGCTATAAAACAGCGATGTGCTACTTTTCAATAGGGTATCAAAACAAGTGCAAACGGTTATGACTCCCTCACATCTGAGTGTATTTGGATAAAATAAAACTTTTCTTAACCTTTAAACCGCAGCAATGGACACTTGTTGCCACCAGCAGGTGTTTGGTATCTCCACTGTTAAGGACCCAGCATCTATGTAAATGAGAAAATTAAGAAAAATGCACTGATTCTGTATTTTACTTTATAACACAATGTAACAGAGACAGTGATGGGTCCAACTCCCCAAATACTGGCCTATATTTCCCTTAATGCAACATGTTTTTTGTTCATTTATCAAGATCCCTATTAGCTAAATATCTTATAACATAAGTTAAGTTAAGCATCATATTTGACTGGGGTCTTACTTTAAGCACATAAAACATTAAAAGATACAAAATACATTACATTTGAAACCACACAATACGATGCAACAAAGAAACAATTAAATGCGATAATAATACACCAAAAATAATGATACTAAATAACACTGAGGCAATCACATCTGAGCTGAATTACACAGTTTTTCTTATTGTGTCTTTTGAAGGAGACTAGTCTTGATCTGTTTGATATTAATTGGTAACCATAAACAGAAAAATGTCTAATCAGAGCAGTTTGCTTTAATGCAATACGGTTGTGACCTAGGTAGTACCAGCTGACCAGTTGTGAGCTGACAGCACTTGACTTGTGAAAACAGTGGAGTGCCCCTTTAAAGCCACAAAGTACTGCTGCACTATGGTGCGCTTCCGCCTTGTGTAGCCATTCATCATGTGTAAGAGGCAGCACTGCTTGTTCTTATTGATTATTTTCTTACTGTTACATTCACTAAAGGTAGTCAGGTAAAATGACACCCAATTCATTATAACTTTCCCCAGTAATGTTATGACAATAAACATTCAAATTTTCATTTTTTTTGAAAATAGGCACCATTGTACCATCTGTGGTGATAACTGAGAGAATAAAACAAATTCTACTCATGTTCATGTCCTGCATTCGGATAGAAGCGCTCGGAAAACTAAAGCGGCTGCTCGCATTGAATCAGTTTTATTTCATATCCCTGGTGCAATTTCCTGTGTATTTCTGCATGTGGAGACACAGGTCTAATCCCTGCCCTGCTAACTGATTGGTCTCATCTTAGCAAAGGTACGGACGGCTGGAGCTGTCTACCTCATCTGCCTGACAGTTATTACTATTCAGTGCATGACAGTTGGATCAAACTGGGAGCGGTATCCATCCTTCTGTTCATCTTGTTTGTATGTCCTCACTAACCAAGCCGGATTGAAATGTAATCGACGGGGCAGCTCTCAGAACGACTCTTTTTGTTGAAGCCATCTGTGTTGTTTCCGCGGTAATGGTTTTATATGCAAGGCTTCAATTCACACCATCTACACCAATAAGGCGTCTTTATTGCTCTATGCACACACATGCACACGCACACACACTCACAAAGCTGGGGTCAAAAGTCAGAGTCCCACCCCCATTGTCATGTCCTATTATTTCTGGCCCAATTTCCAGGATGTAAATGGCCGCATGTGGAGCTGAATACTTATGGGTAAGGTTGAAGCATGAATATGGACGAGTCCCTGCTAACAAACACACACACACACGCACGCACGCACGCACGCACACACACACACACACACACACACACACACACACACACACACACACACACACACACACACACACAACTAGTGTCTGGCCAGTCGCACTCCCCCACCCAAACCAGCTGGAGATCATCTGCAGGGAGGTGATGGACACTGAACAACCTGACCCCACCCACCCTCATGTACTATTCATGACAACCTTTCCACTAGTCCCTTTCTCCATCCTCAACACACTCACACACTCACACAAATACACACACAGACACACACCTCGACCATTATTAGACCGGTCCAACTTGTGGCCTCTGGCTCGCTCAGGCAGGTGCATTTACTGTCTCTGCCGTTAACGTTTCAGTCCAAGCCCCAGTGAGCTTGTGCACACGGCAGCGTGTTCACATAATGAAGCAAAGTAGCTAAGTAGTGAAAACACGGAATCGAGTGAAAGCTTGATGGGAAAAAGGAAAAAGCAACAGAGCAAACGGACGGAGGGATGGTTCGGTGGATTAAATTGGGATGAGCAAATGTGTGGTTGTGTAAGGTACCACACATCAACTTTGATTTCCTTTATTAACTCATGTTGTGGTGTCCCTGTACAGTACACAGGGGGAAGGTTTGTCTCAGCCACAAGATTACAAGGTTTTGCCGCATTTTAAGATTTGTGGCAAACTAAGATAAAGGGCCACATGCAGACAGTTTCCTTGTACCTTGTGTGCTGTAACAGTTTGCTGTTGGTTTAACAAGCACGCGGTGGTAGTGCAAAACAGCAAATGGGAACAAAGCAGATGGAAATATCTCATTTCTACTTTTTCTTTTCAGTCAACTTCCTCTGGCTCACTGTCTCTTCTGCATTCTCCCTGCTCTCTGTGTTTTGTCCTTCTTCATTTGGCTAGAGTTCTGCTCCTAAGTGTTATGATGGCAGGGGAAACCCAGGCCTCCAGCTGCTGTAAAGAACATGTGGAAACACATGAGTCTCAATGATTGCCTGGGCTGAAACATAAACTCAATTAATACTACATCAAATTCATAGTATGGTTGCAA
This sequence comes from Limanda limanda, assembly GCF_963576545.1. Taxonomy (NCBI): domain Eukaryota; kingdom Metazoa; phylum Chordata; class Actinopteri; order Pleuronectiformes; family Pleuronectidae; genus Limanda; species Limanda limanda. Next base: position 22,534,715 of record NC_083642.1, read on the forward strand.
ATCTAGACTTCTAGGTCGTTTTATTTTAACTCTGCAACCTAAATATTTTGCCCCACTTTGCCGGGCACTGCAGGTTGATATTGATCGCAGCAGAGATCACTGTGCTGGGAGATTGAAAGCTTTGCCTACTGACAGCATGAAGGAGAATTCCTTGTAGAAAGAGTCATTTAAAAATCCTTGGAGTGAATGGGACAACAAAGCATTCATTTATTTGCTCAGTGTAACTCAGTCTAATATGAAAAGGTTGCTAGTGCTGCCACCATATAACAAAACAACTCTCCCTTTATTCACATAGCACCATTCAATACATAATTATGAAGTGTTTTAGTGTAAAAATGGCAAAAGTACATTGAAAAGCATCAGAAGTGTGATACCTACCCTACATGTGCATTGTATATAGGCTAATACATTTACACTATATATATATATATATATAATATTTGTTTTACCACAGTCTCACGATGATCTGAACATGTATACACAATATAAAAGGTCAGTGGTGATGCTGGTAATACACTTTAATTTAACTACAGTGGTAATAAAAATAACCGCTTCATTTATTTCCTCCATTTGATTGTGGATATGATATAATGTTTTAGTTTGTGTTAAATGTGTAAGTAGGCGGCTGCTTGCTAATAAACAAGCTAGCTATAGTTAATGAGCGAACAACTTCTTTATGCCCTGAAAAGTAATTCAATAATAAATAACATCAACAAATGAAGTCACTCTCCATTCAATCAATCTCTAAAAACCATGTTAGGGTTTTATACTAATGGCACATATAATGTATTGTAGTGCACTGATGAACTGCATTTTGTTTTCATCACAGACACAACATGCGTATTCTATTTATTTAAACCCATGAGAATATTTGAGCATTAGAAGCATTAACATTAATCTGTTGTGGGCGCTGGTTATTGGACATTAGTATTTATATGTTGCAGCTTAAGCAGCGTTCTATGTGGAAATTCTTTGTATTAAACGACAGGGATATTATTCCGCTGGAGATTGTCTGTGAATGTGAGAGAATGAAATCCTGTAATGCACTTAACAAATTCATCATTTGGTGTTAATTGTTCAGTGAAATAAAGCATGTGTTGGAGCGAGCACGGTAATGGACGCTCCAACCAGAGGTGAGACACACACTCACACACTCACACACTCACACACTCACACACTCACACACTCACACACTCACACACTCACACACTCACTCACTCACACTCCAGCTGACTTGTATCTCTTGCTGTCGCGTATGGAAATGAAATGCCTCAAACGTAATGGGCATCAAGACCCTTGGGTCCCTCTCTCTCTCGCCGTTTCTCTCTTATTTCTCCTGACGAAGGCGTTTGTTACTTTTCATATCTTTACTACGCAGATATCCATAAATGCACACTGTAGAAATTCCATACTTAGCAACATTTACCATATGAATAGCCCTGCATTTCATGTAAGTGATTCATGTTAAGGCAGTCTGGCACTCCATTAAATGGAAAGAGAATCTGATGCAATCTAAATTTCAATGCTGCTTCGCCTCAAACACTCTGGCTCCCTCTCCGATGACAAACTCTCCACACGTGTGCTTAGTTTAGCTGCAGCGAGCCCACATGCTGCTGTCACCTTCTTCTGCCTTTAAGTGCTTTTCAGAGATATCATAATTACGAGCTGAGCGCAAACGAACAAGCCGAGAAAATGGCTCGTATGAGTCATAACGTAGTGAGATTCGTAAACTGCTGAGATTTGTTTTTTTTATGGTGTTGAGAGGATATCAAAAAAAATACCTGCGATTATATTTAATGATGTGTTGGTGGTGGTTTTTATGTAAAATGTAAGACAACGTTGCAAGCTTTATTCACCTTTTTCCATTTTCTTCAGCTGCAGCTTTGTCTGAAATAAAACAACAGCCACTGAGTCAAAAAGGCTTTTGTTACAGGGTCCGTTTTACTGTTGTATCCAAAAGAACCATATTTACAGTGTGTGAACTCCAGCGAAAGAAGCTTATGAGGAATGCTGGAAGTGTGAGACACTAGCAGCAAAAATCATTTCAAAATAGTTCCCCATATGAAAAGAAAACAAAAGGCTGGCAAGGAAAACACATGCAGCAGTGTTTTCCAAGGCCAAGGACGGCTCTTATCAAAACCAAAATTAAGGTTTTGGGACAGGATATTGTTCTGTGAGGTTAACTTTCAGCCCTTAGATGCCTTGCATAGTCCCAGTGTCCAGGGGGGGGCACTGGCCTGAGCTGATTTGCCCCTGAAGTGCCCCTGTCCAATCAGCTGCCTAAAAAAAAAAAAAAACTAGTCACTTCCTTACAATATTTAAAAAACAAAATATGACGATTTGTTAAGATGCTTAAGATGCACACAATGAGCTTGAACAAGGACCAATTTTCCAAATGTTCAAAAAAACTGGGACTTTGCTCAAAGCTATAGAGCTAACTGTAAACAAGGAATTACTTAAATGTGCATCTGACTGGATCAGGAATTGTGTATAGATGTTTGATATATATATATATATATATATATATTGGCCTCTTCATGACCCCTGGTTTAGAAAATTCCAACATTTCTCACTGGTCTGTAATCGCTACTCTGCAGCTCGAGGATAAAACAACCAGCACAGAGGAAATCACATTGGTTCCAGGCTTCATTTCAGAGGCGATTGCTCATGAACGCCTCCCATGTGATGTAATCCCACCTGTCTCCCTTGCCTTACTGGTCTGCAGCCCACCTAGCTGGAGCTGAACTAATTCAGCCTGACGTGAGCCCCGGTGATGTGTTGTCACGATGCAGCGTCTTAATCGGCCTCAGACATATGTCATTCAAGCTAAGGATCATTAGCGTGCCCTCTGGGGGGGAAAAAAAAACATATCGCGCGGTTGAGTCGATGATGATTCAGAAATGAATACCTTCCCTCTTCCCACTCTGTTCCCAAAGGTGGAGAGAAAAGGCGGCCACAGAAGGAGAGCGAGCGCCGGGCTGCGGAGACAAAGAGAAGCATTTATCAGCACTTCCATATGTGTTGCACATTGGGAGATTCTAAATTGCTCGGCCAAAAAAGCCTTTAATAGATGAAACATGCCCTGCCATATGTTTTAAAAGACGTTGGTGGGCAATGTGTTTTTGTCGCCACACATTAGAAGTATTTTCCATATAAATTGGTTGGTGTACGGTGTAGAAGATAAGCCCCAGAGTGAACGGGGACAGAACGGGAGGGGGGGAGAGGAGCCGTTGTCTGTGAATATTTGTCTGCGCACATTTGCATTTTTATTTTGACACACTTGTCAACAAAGAGGGAGACGCATCCCACAACAGAGGGGATATTAAAAGCTGTTCATTTTTGGGGGATATATTCGTTATTTTAATAGTTTTTCTCCTTCGGAGCTGATCTCATCTCTGTCGAGGTCAAACAACCACAGTGAAATAGAAACTTCACTGAACTGCAAAAGAGCAGGTAGCACCCGGCTGATAGAGCTCACTTGTTTTTGTGCGCAGACACACACACACACACACACAGGCCTTGGACTGAATTGTCTTGTCTCGGTACAGAATGAGATCTCATGCACCCTCACACAAAGACCTACATTGACTTACATAGAAGAACCCAGCACTCGAGGCTCCAATGGACATGGAGGCAAACATCGCCTTCCCACTTTCTATCTTGTCACAGGGCACAATTTCACTTGGCATTCACAAAGTGTGTCTTCTATGTGTGTGTGTTGAATGAAATTCTCTCATTCCACCACTGGTAAGAAGAAATCTAGTGTGGTTTATAAAGCCGGCGTCGCTGATAGCACTCTTATTTTAAAATTGCAGAGGGAAATGCATATCTGTTTGGCATAAATCAACCAGATGCAGGTAATATGATTTCCATCCACTCACGAAAGTAGCGCTAGCTCTTTATACCCATTATTTCTTGAAACCCATTGGTGGGGCTGTCAGCTAATTTCGGAGGGTAAGTTCACCTGGATGACTTAAACCCTTTTCCCCACAAATTGTAATGTGCCAGTTGGAGCAACCTCAATTTACCCGACATCTGAGCTCCACTGGAAACTCATTCCAGCACTTGTTTAGCCTCCCTCTGCTCAGCCGGAGTATGGATCCACTCGGCCACTGCTCTGTTCTTTTCCAGCAGTTTGCTGAATTGTACATTTTGTCGGATGAACACAGCAGCCATGAAAGTCATCCGCTGTGGCTGACTTCCTTCCATCAACCTCTGCTTTTAGCTCAAGTGAAACTTTACAGCCGCGGTGAGGTTGACTCTTCGAGAGTTCGGTTTGCTCTGCGAAATTGCTGCCAGTTTTTTCTGGTGAACTAATGAACAAGTCCGCTGCCTGTTCCAGTGGAAAACAGTTACTGAGCCTTCTTCCACAGCAGATGAACGGACAGCTTGTCACTGATGTGAATTGAAAACGCTCTGCTGGTCGACTGTTAAGCACAACAGCTGGAACTCCTAGTTTACAGTGTGGTGGTCCTGTTTGTTTTGTTTTTTATATTAATTTATTATCCCTCCCTCCTTTAAGGTCGTATTGCACATCTCATTTATTTAAATCATTTTGATTTTAAGGCGATTTACCGTTGTTCAGTAGTTTTCTTTTGTCTTTCCTCCCTCGACCTGTGATAGATCATGGCAACAATATAATGTGGTTGCAGTACACAGTCATTTCACACTGCTGAATATTTCCATAATTAATTAACCTATTGTTCGTTTTTAATTGTAACAATTGACTGTTAAGTCAATAATAGAAAATATTGAAAAAACAACAATTATTTGATAATAACAATACAATTAAAGTTAGAAAATACAACAAATCTTCTCAAATTATAAGTTTAAAGGTGTACATTTTCCGCCTTTTCACTTGATTAACAACAAATTAATTACTAAAATTGCTGTTAATGGTAACTGTGGGGCTGGGTGGTAATTTATTCAGTGACATCAAATCCTTTTATAGTCAGGTTATCAACACCCATTTGATTTCTGAATGTGTGACTGCATTAATTGAGTGACTATTTTAATCATCAGATTAATCCACTCAAAATATTTGAATATATGTGGACATGTGAATCAAGACATGTACACTGTGTGTGTGTGTGGCCATTTGAATTGATTTTACAATACTTCCCTGCCTTGTTTGTTAGACCCCACGGGCACTGACTGCACATTTAGACCAAACTGGCCACAGTAAGGTCACTGGTTGATGTCAACAACACACACACACACACACACACACACACACACACACACACACACACACACACACACACACACACACACACAAACACACACACACTTTACTGTACTTGCCCTACGTCAGTGTTAATTGCCAGGATCCACACCATTAACACAGACATCTCTCTCTCTCTCTCTCTCTCTCTCTCTCTCTCTCTCTCTCTCTCTCTCTCTCTCTCTCTCTCTCTCTCTCTCTCTCTCTCTGTCTTTCTCTCTCTCTCTCTCTCTCTCTCTCTCTCTCTCTCTCTCTCTCTCTCTCTCTCTCTCTCTCTCTCTCCTCTACTGTCTCAGGCAGCTATTGTCTTGGAAAGGGGAACAGTGTGGCAGCCACTAATTATGTTCTTTACAAGCCAGCCATCCATTGGTCAGTCAGAGAGCTTGTTGACATTTTTTGCTGCAAGATTTTCTGCTTTACACACACACACACACACACACACACACACACACACACACACACACACACACACACACACACACACACACACACACACAGACACACATCAGCTCCTTCACTCCAATACTGAGCCAGAAAAAGAGAGGGAGAATGAATGACAACAGGCTGTGTACTGAGTGAGATGGTGGATTGTGTGTTTATGCATATGTAAGAGGGCAGAATCCTATTGTGCATATAAGCACATAATTAAACAGAATAGATGCACAGATGGTAATAAATGTATATCTGTTAGTATTCCCACCCATCTACCCTTTAAACAAGAACCAAAGCCTAATGTAAACACTGGTTGTAGTTCATCTTGTCACACGGGTGTTGATTTCCTCCAGAACAACACCACTTACTGCTGCTTGATTGATGCTGAATGATTTGTCAGGCTCCCCTCAGGCCTCGGTGCACACATGGTGCCTGGCTTCACAATCATATTTTACTGTTTTATGCAGAAACATTTGTTTTGCAGTAGGAAAGGATATCACCCATTTCATTATTTATTCAGATTTATCAAAACTAAAATGTAACATTCTCAGAGTTTAAGCACTGATTTGATTTACAGTAATGTTAATTAGACAATCAGGAAATGTTTCCAATTATATGTAATTCTACATATTCCATATTCCATCGAATGGCGAGTTATTATTTCAGCGCTGAGTTGAATAACATTATCCCACATATTAATAGCAAATGTCATTATCAACTAATCCTAATTCTTTTCTTAATTAAATTTGAGAAAATACTTATCTCCTCATCTTCAGATGTGAGTCCGTAGGCCAAAGATATTCTGCTAACTAACATAAAAAAACAGATACATTAAATTTGAGAACTTGGAAACTGCAATTGATTGTAAATAATATGTTGGTTATGATATAATTCACACAACAGACATTGACCATCAAATGTTTGTTGCTTATGAAATTATTTCTCAGTTGTCGAATTGGTTCATTGTTGAGTGGTTATCATAAATTCAGTCTCAATCTCTTACATTGATAAAGTTTTCATCATATTTAAACATTAATGTCGTTAATCATAAATGATATTACATGTTGCAGTGAGGTTAACTATATATCTTTAATAGTTTATGGACTTAATGTCACGGGTGACCCAGCTGCAGTGAAGCGTGTGTGCAGTGGTGTGTGACGTATTGGAAACAGACCCCACCTTCCTTCAGCCAGGTGACACATGTTCACTGAACTCCAGTAATCTCCTGAGCACAGAGAGGTTCCCCACAGGGAGCGACACAGCATCCCATCGTTATTACATCACGGCGGCTGTGATTCAGAGTTGACCTTGTGGATTTAACGACACGACTCTAAGACCTCTTGGAATCATCTCCCCAATTATATTAGATCCACTTATATTGAATTAATGTGTTTGTGCAAATACATGAACCGATGACTTGTGAGGCTCGCTGAGGCTTTGTTATGTAACCACCAGGAGTCCTAATGTCGCTCTGCCTGCTCTCTGATGTCCCACAGGATGGACAGGTTGAAACAAAAGACATGAATCAATAGAAAGCTACACAGACCTCACAGCATGTAAGACCAGACACCGCATCTTATTGCATTACTGCAGTGAACCAGCTACCACACTCACCACACAAACACACACACACACACACCAGAAACACACAGGTACGCACAAACACACACACACACGTCCAATGTCACTATGGCTTTAATGATATCATTAAGCAGAGCCTCCGCTCTCCAGTGTTACAGCACCTAAGAGATGAGCTTCATTAAAGAGCAGTGCACATTCTCTGCTCTCTTTATCTGCCCATACAGTCCATGAATGGATATGTGGATTTAACATAATGGAGCCCTTGGTAATGCATCTGATATTTCTTTTTCTTTTTTTTTTTGTAATGTGTGTAGGTTTCGATCTTTGTAAAGATGCCTGGATTAGACCATGCGGTGTGTGTCTAAATAGAAAGACAGGATATTGGTGTCACGGAGGCCATATGCCGCACCACTAAAAATAAATTCATCCTCGCCTTCTTTTTCACGTATCCTGGCTCGTCACTATCCTGCTTTATCACCCCCCCACTTAAATTGTAAAATATTACCCGCATATCACGGCTGTATAGTGACTGTCACAGATACACAAAACACCCCTCCATCTCCGCAGGAACAAAAACGCCTTCTCGAGTCAGCCTCCGTGTATAACCCTCCCAGTTGTCTGGAGTTAGTGAATGCATATTTATGTGTGCAGGTGGAGCAGAATGTTAAAACACATGTCTTATTGTGTAGGAAACACGCAGCACTTTGGCAGAGGAATGTGCAGTAATTTGATAAGCGCATCCACTGGCATGCCAAGCCACATTCAAAGACAGAGGGGGGTGCAGGGAAGGAGCGATATGAATGTGCACTGGGTTCAACGGTAGCAGTTGCCCAGTTGCCCCGGGCAACCAAATTGCATTGCTGTCAAACCTCTTATTTGGCCTTATTGGCATTGGAAACAATCATTTTTTTTTGTGTTAAAAATGTGCGCTTTCGAAACAAACCTGGCCTCGGGTGTAGAAGCTCCTGCCTGCGTTAATAAACACCAGAGGGAACCTATACACTCTGATGGGGGGGGGGGGGGGGGGGGACTTCTGTAGGTCAAGTCAAGGAGAGAGGGAGTCGCACCAAAGGGGCATCGAGCTGTTAAATTATCAGACTTGTCTCTGTTTGACTATCATCTGTAACTGTGAAGTCTCTTATTGAGGATTTCTGTCTTCGCTCTGTCTAACCATATTCTAAGATAAATGTGTATTAAAAATGTAAATATTTAAATAAGTTTGTTCTTACTACTGCAACACAACATCAAAGTTGCAGTTGCGCATTTGATTAGCTGTCTCCATAAATAGCAGTAATCAGACCTCCATCTAAATTTTACACCCCTGGGATTGTGAACATCGAAGAACTCTTTAAAACCTTAAGACATCTTCAGCATCTCCACATGAGAGAAAAAGCTTTTATCTGACGCTAGCGACAGATGACAGAGCCGCTCTTGTTCCTAAATATACTAACCCTCCGATGTGGAAGTCTAAATATAGTGAGCTACTTTTACTCCATTACCTTTTAAAACTGCCATTTATTTTGAGTGAAATGTGATTTCATGTGGAGCAACGTGTGACACACACACTGCAGACACACGTACACACACACACACACACACACACACACACACACACACACACACACACACACTTTAATGTTTACCATTCTCGATATGACTTTTTCATATCTAAATATGGGGCACAATACCACAGCACAATTATCATTCCATTATAAACAAATAGAATATGCTGACCATTCTGTCAAATTTGGGAACCCAAGCCTGTCCACCAGCCTGCCAACATTTTTCAAACTCTCTGCCGGGATTGTGTTTGTGTGTGTTGCTTCCCACTTTATTTCTCTGGCATGCACAAACAGGCGTATACTGGTTCACACGGTATGATGAGACTGCCTAGCTCTGATTGTGAGTGTAAATGCATATGTGCAAAGCTGCACACTGTCCGTGGCTCACAAGTGTGTGTGTGTGCGGGCGGGCACTTGTGTGTTCACGCGCACAGCTGTTGCGTGGTGGAGACACAGCGGTGTGGGTCAGGATGGGCTAAGCGTTCCGAAGAGAGGGAATGAAGACAAATGAACAGAGGGGAGCTAAACACCCTTCCAGTCAGCTCCATATTACTTATTCTCCACACCCCTTCCCCCACCTCCATCTCCTCCCTTCGCCTGAGAAAATATTACAAAGCCACACAGAAAGACCCTCTGTACGGTAATGAAAAGCGCAAAAGCGTGGCACTTTTTGTGCTACTTTCACGTCACTGGCAATTAATTCCACAGCGGCGGCTGACGGGGGGGGCCTGTGGTGCTATAATACTAATGCTAGAGCCAGCAGTGCATGGACGCTGCCTATAAATTTGAATCTACATCAGGCTCTCTTTCCCTCTAGATTTCATCCATTTGCCCATCCACTCCGAGTGTGTGTGTGTGTGCGTGTGTGTGGGTGTGTGTACGTGTGAACATTATTTGGCCTCTTAGGTATCTCAGAGAAAAAGTTCTACATGATGAATAGGCAGCCGACACTGCACTTTGATTTCCTGGAAATAACACAATCATACGCTACATTCACCCTTCAGGGCTATTAACAGAGAGAGGCTGTGATGAAAGTGTCCAGAAGTGTGTATGTGAGTTGGTGTGTGCATGTAGAACAGCAATGGTGACAGGATTTAAAGGAGCTGGGCTGGTCTGAATTACAGATGGTCTTCTAATAGGCTCTATTTGCTTCTTACTCTATGTTTGCACAAGTAACAAGTGATCCAGCAGTTAAGATGAGGTAACAATCCCTAATCTTTATGTGCCCTATCGTTGGCTATAATGGGCACCAGTGGAAGAGGGAGGAGGGAAGGAGGAGAAAAATAAAATGAAGTGATTTGTGACTCTATCGATCAACGGGTAAAGGCTATTGACCAGAGAGTGAGTGGGGAGGAGTGGAGGATGGGAGGAGGGGATAAGGGAGGGGCAGAGGGAAATGATATAGTGCTCTGTCTGCCCAAGAGAGCAACAGAAAGGGGGGAACCCTACTAACGGCTAGACCCATAGGGATCATTATGGATGAGTACAAAACCAGGGCACCCATGGCTCAGCCGGCCAAGGCATCTCCCTTGAGGGGCTGCATTCATCAACCCCCTTATGATTGGGCGAAGCTCTTTACGCTCGATACTTCCTCCCGGGGCTTTTCAGCCAGGCACATCAATATTAATCTATAAGCTTTAGGGGAAGATAATGTCCTTTACCTCCTGGACCTGAAATTCCCTTCTAAATGTAGACATCAAGAAGAATCCCCCGTCCTATTTTCACTTCTCCCATATGGTGGCACTAATTCCAATTGGCAAAAGGCTAGTTGGCTCCCACTCCTGCTTAGAAACACAATTCAACATGCTTTTGCCCACAAAAATGGTAATTTATTTTTAAACTATCCTGAATTCCCTCCAGTGACAATGGCAGCGGGTCCATGGGCACCTCGATGTGATTAGGCATAGCGATACGCAGCATATGGAGCCGGCCATCTCCCTTTTATTCAGCGCAGACCAGCTCAGCACTTGAGAGCTGCCACTTCCTGGCTCGCCTTCCAAGCTCTCCCCAGGTTGTCTCTGAGTCTCATCCTGCTGCCATCTGCCACCGACTTGGGCTCCCTCCAGAAATCCTGGAAAAAAAGGAGCACCCTCTACTCTCCATGGTGGGAGCCAGCATGGAGGCTCGGCTTCCTCTCCAGCTCTTTGCTTTAAAGGAAACTGCCGACGGCCTGAGACCCCTGGAGCAACAGCAACCAGAAACACTGACTTATCGTCGTATGGGAATATCTGGCGGAGTGATTTGGCGGTTCAAATAAGTGGCTTGAAGTGGTCACATGTTCAAACCATCAAAAGCTAAGCCCCTCACTCAGCAAGTGATGTGAACTGATATTTTGCAGCAAAAAGAACATGGCATGCAAAGTATAAAAAACCTTGTGTATTTGAAGCTGCAATCATAGAATAACTCAGGTACTCTAGGCTGCTTCATTTTTACTGATTTAAAATGAAAAACATAATTTTCTACTTATTACAAGTGCAGGTGTTTGGGAAATTCAGTTAAATAAAGCAATCTGGCATGCAGGCAGTATTTGCCATCAGAGAGATGTCACTTTTAAAGAACCATAATTCCTCAAAATGCGTTAAATTAGCTCCTTTGGCCGGCACTCACAGTTTGGAGAACCTGAATTGTGGTCGTCTGTAGCTTGTTACAGAATCATCTCAAATTACATGTTTGTATTAAATTTGTATAAATTTGTGTTAAATTTGTTCAGCAAGTATTTGGGATGGAGAGAGACCTAGCAACCCCAGAGAATATAACAAAGTTTCTCTTTGCTAACTCCAGCCTGACAAAGAGATGCATTATGGGTAAAAACAAACAAGCCAGAATGGGACTTTTGCAGAAAACACTTAACACTAAAAATGCAAGTTAACCGGATAGCCTGTATAAAAAATTGATGACACGACAGCTCCTAAAAAGTTAAGGAATAGTGTCTCACTCTCCCCCTGGTGGCTGACAGGAGTGGAACTCATTACTCCTGCCTTCTCCATGTTAGCAGATGGGACAGAAAACACTTAAATAAATCAGATGAATCGGTGGACCCTTGATGCCATGGCTCCATTCGCTGATCACTGCTGTGCAGACTGTGGCTTTAAATAAGGTCATTTGTGCAAGACAGACAAATTCGTATCTGTGTGGATGCAAGTCATCCATCTTTATATACAGATGTGGTCAACAGGCACGGAATATCATCAGAACGCCTGTCATGCCACATGCTACATAAATATTAGACAAACCTCCAGTCAGCGCCAAAGCCAGTGTTTTAAATGGTCTTTGATGAGCAGAAAACTTTTGTTTGCGACATTTACTTCCTGCTTTATTATATAAAGGCTCAGTTTTGTTTATGGCTTACTACAATTACAAGAGCTGTCGATGCAGGTATGATGTTTAATGCCCAGATAGAGAGGATTTAATGCAGGAAATAAAAGTATGGATAGAAAACAATTAAATAATTTGTCTATGACTCAGTCAGACCTGTTGGGAAGTGTCTGCTGGGATGAGGGTCCCAAAGTTAGTCTAAGGTGCCTCACATTTTTATATCTGTTTTTTTGTAACTCTGGTAGCACTCAAATCCTTAGTGAAAACGGCCTGGCCTAATTTTGGCGGATGACCTCTGGGGAAAGCCGCTGTCTCTCTCCTAATTGGCTGTGGCTGCGAGGTGAAGCCGACAGCTCTGGGCAAAGTGGGCATGGCTGCCTAGTTATCCCTTTTTAGTTTTTCTCATAGAAACTGTAGAGGTGTGTTGTGTCTGCTGCTTCCGTTCCTCATGAACACTCCTTTTATAATGTATTAACGTGAGAGGAAATGGAACCATGAAACATTTAATGATGTTGGTGTGGGATGGAGCGAAAAAGAGTGCAGAGAATAGAAGACAGGCGTGAACAACATGAGACGGCATTAGCTGTAGCCACTGTGGTGTGATCAGTGTTTGTGTGTGTGTGTGTGTGTGCTTCAGCGTGCATCATTACATGCGTCAGCATGTGCGTGTCTTTGCATCCGTTTTCCGCATGTCTGAAAGTGAATCGTCCCTCACACTCCCACACAATGCCTACTTGCAATTAGCCAGCATAAAGATTCCGCTGTGAGTGTGTGTTTAATAGGAAAACCAGGTCTTTATATAAGGAGCCCATCCCAGGTCTCTGGAAGATGACGGTGAGCTCAGACAATGAGCTCGGAGACGTGAACAAAAGAGGGCTCCGCTCCTCGTAATAGTGGCTTAGCTGAATAATTGAATTCAGGAGCATGCAGGCAGCCATGCTGGTTTTCTTCATGTATATTGCAGAGCAGCTGTAATCTCCGCTGGAGGAGAATCTCTGGCTGCCTGCTGCTGAGTTTCTGGAGAAGATGTGAGGTGACAGAATAAGGCTCTGCCACCAAACCATCTATTATTGATAAGGTTGGGCGGAGGGAAGCTTGGAGAGAGAACTAGAAAAACAGGAGCACCCACTCAACCAGTTGAGATATTGGAGGCTCCTGAGGCTTCAGTCCTCAGCAACTCCATAGGTTAGGATCAGACCGTGATCTACACTGCACTCTCTGCCCTGTGACACTTTTAAATCTCTCCTATCAATAAATACCAAACACATCTTAGTAATAAGAAGCACAGGGCGAAACTACCAACGCTGAAACCTATTGACTTCATTTTCACTCATAACTGACCGGGCCCAGCTAAATAACATCTGTTGAGAACACACTACATTCTGCTCATACAATGCATGGGCAATGGATAGCCACTGTAACTATAGCAACCATCCTTCTCCCGTGGAAGAGTTAAAGAATTACAGAGTTGGGTCAAATAAATAAATCATGCAGATTCGTGATTCAATATCTGCACACCCCAGATACTTGGTGTACAAGTGTTTTGGATCTTGAATTCAATAGAGTTGACGTAAACAAAAGGCCGTACGTGTGCATGAGGAATCCTCCTGTGGGCACAAAGACCTGTTTAGTTTATAGCTGGCTCTCAGGTGGAGATGAAACTGCAGGTATTGCTGAACAGACAGCAGCCTGGGCCAAGTGTGTTGGAATGAACCAGAAGCAAAGAAGACCGGAGCTGCTGTCTGTCAAACATCTGTATCAGCTGCATCACACAAAGAAAGGACCCTGTGCACTCATGTAAATAACAATAGCTTGTTTTATCTTTCTAAATTATGACTTAATCATTCAGTGAATAGTTTCACATTTCATTTTTTGCCATGAATTCAGTTCCGATGTGTTTTCAAGGTTTACTTTTAAGTTGATATGGTATTCAGATGCTGCACGCCCATACCAAGAGTGTAAGAACGAATGTGTTTCCGATAAAAAATATGAGCCGGTTTTCACGCAAAATTCAAGTTCAACCAAATTTCCACTGTGCTGTCTAATAAGCAGAAACCCAGCCTGTGAGCTGCACCTCTCCTCCCACCTCAGCAGAAAGCCGTTAGTTCAGGGCAAGAAATGATCAAACAGACAGAGACGCAAAAAAACTGGACCTGTGCCCAAGGAAAATTGCAAAAAAAGCTGCATTTGTGCCTACGTCGTCTTTGTACATGCAGGGAAATAGAGCCCAAGGTGCTGTATTCACAGGAGGTTTACCATTAAATATTCATTTTAATTCTCAGAGGAGGAGGCGTAGCTAACGTTTGTTTCGCGGCTTTTATGAAAACAAATCTATGGCAAACGTTATAATACTGGATGTGTCACTTTTCTTGACGTCAACCCGTTGGGGTATCTGTGATGTGATTGCCACATGGCGCCCACTCAGTTTGTGAGAGCAAACCACTGACACTTAGCAGTCATAGGTCGTGTTCATATGAAGCTCTTTAGCCAAGTATGGTCTCTAAGTCTGTCAGAATGAGGAGGAGTGCAGTTTCCTGTGTTGGTCACGTTCACTCTATCATACTCACAACATCGTTCTCTTTCCTCCAAGTTTTTGTTTAGTTTTGTCGCTCTTGTCCCGTCCTGATTGTGAAAGTTAACCAAATGTTTTTCTTCAAATAACCTTCATGTATTATTCTCCCATAACAAGCGTGATTAGGCAGATGTTCTCACCTGTCAGGAGCTGTCGTATTTCAGGCCTGATTTATGAAGACGCAGCATCTGCTATATTCTGAGACCTCAAACATATGAGTTAAAAAAAAGAAAAGATTGGAAAAGACCAATAACTTGTTAACATATTTCAATACCCACATTGTATTTACTCTGGTCTAAGTGGTTTTGGTTTATTGCACTGCACAATTTAAAGTCTTCCCGCCATCATTCTGGCTAAATGAACAAGGGTCAATAGATAATCAATAAATCACAGTGGCTACAACCCATGATGATTATCCACTTTATGTGGGTTGAATGGCTGGCTGATCATACACCGACCATAAGTAGCTCCAGGGTTGGTTTTGTAATATACTTTGAGAGCTCTCTCATCAAGGTCTCAGTTTAATTGCTTTGGCAATCATTGTGTTCTCAAAAGCCCGAAACGGTGTGAACGAAAAGAAAAACAACTTCAGGCTTCTCACACCCGAGTGTGTGAGTGCAAAGAAATGTGTTTTTCGCCATGAATTGACTTGCCACTTTGCCCCAAGGAAAGCTAGTTGAGCTCAAGATATTTGTCATCTTAAGTTAAATACTTACCCTTATACGCTAAACTAAAAGTCAATCAGCTTCTGCCATTTCTTTGATGTCATGCGTCTTTGCCTTGTAATTTAAAAGGAAATCTGCTCCGGTTTAGGTTTGGTCATATTTAGGTACAAAATTGGGAAAGACTGTGGCTTGGGTTAAAAAGGATTGCGTCATTGA
Source organism: Limanda limanda (assembly GCF_963576545.1). Taxonomy (NCBI): domain Eukaryota; kingdom Metazoa; phylum Chordata; class Actinopteri; order Pleuronectiformes; family Pleuronectidae; genus Limanda; species Limanda limanda. The sequence goes on from NC_083642.1 coordinate 22,550,282, forward strand.
GGCAAGGGAACCTTTGTCGTCATGTTACAATTGTCAACATGTGTTTAGGGTTAAGAAATAATTGTGGCTGTGCTATAAAACTGGAAAGGAGACATGAACAGTTTCACGCTCGTTAGGGTCAGATGTTTTGTTGGCTCATCTATCCACCCTCACATCCTATCTATGCTTAACTTCATCACTTTCTTTTGGGCTTTGTCACTTGAGAGCTATATGAAGTCTTCACTCATTTGTCTCTTGAACATGCAACTGCTGCTGTTTTTAACTGTATTGTGACAACTTTGAACTATTTCTGCTCAGTTCTTCTCTGCAGGAGTCCAACTGTTCCCATACGAATCTGCCCAAACTGAAAACAATAACCTAAAGAATACATATTTTTGTGTATTATTCACTGTAGCTTTGGTGTGGTGTGTTTATTTATGCTTAATGCCAGTGGGACTTCATTAAAGGTAAAAAAAGTAACCATAGGCAGGGGAGACTGCATATAGCAATGACAAAACCTCAGAGGAGCAGCAACAGTAGTTACTGAGGTGACTGAACAACAAAGTCAGTAACAAGCAGAGTTACAATTCATTTAAAATAAGACCTACTGTTTTTCATGCAGAGTGGAAAATAAAGCAAACTAACTCTGCTGTTTTGAAGCCAATTGTACGAAGACACAGTGGGTGTACGTTTGGAACTTTATATTCTTATTTTGTTAGTAAGAAACGATTGCACATTGTTTCTGAATCAATTAAGGCCTAGAGAGTATTTGCAGCTCATGTTTTTTAACCTACTGGATTGAATGAGGCATGTGTATAAACTCGGACGTGCTTGAAATGTAGGCTCTTTCCCTCTGCCCCTCAAATGTCTCTTTAACCTCCCCTCACTTCTCTTTCTCTCCCGCGTTCTCTCAGGAAAAGCTATTCTTGCCTCCCTTTTCCTCCCTCTCCCTGGCTTGACTCTCTGACTCCAACTTTATCTCTCGTTCTCTGGGATCCTGTGTAGTTCTGCTGTGTGCACGGCGAGAAGCTGCTGTTTGTAAATGAGTTCATCCTGCGTGTTAGTGAGGTCAGGACCCAGGCGCTCCGCTGTACCAGCCTATGTGTTGCATTCAGCGAGGAGGAGAAGAGCGGAATTGATTGCTCCCTTTATGCATGGGATTGGGAAAATACTGTACCAGCTTGCACAACCAAACAAACACACACACATGCAAAGGCATACTCCCATACTCGAGGACCCTCCATCTTCAAGCGAAGAAGTGCAGCTAAAGGCAAAGAGAAAGTAAACGAATAGCTCTTTACAGTTTGTTTTGGAACAATTTGTTCATTCTGCTGTTGCCCTGATAAAAACAGCACGGTTGGAAAAGCAGGACAAGAGAAAAGTTGTTTTCTTCTGGAACTGCTTTGAAAGAGTCTCCTTTCTTTCCCTCCTTCACCCCCTTTCTTTTCATTTAACCGCTTTTTTCTCATATTGAGCTGGTAAGGTGGGCTGTTCCTTTGTGAGCAGCTGTTTTCTTTATTTCACGCTGGGCCTTGTATGATTGCACTGAGGATCAATAATTGACTGCATCGGCCCCCTGACGACCACACACCAGGGATCAATAGAGGCCCTGCAGGGCTGCTTTCTCCCTTCACAGATTTGACCAGGTGTAACTGTTGACCACCCCGCCGTGTCTTTCTCTTAATTCAATCCCTTGTAAAGACAAAGTACATCACTTTGGAACTCAGGTCTCGTTCCTGTAAATAATCGTATCAACCAAGGCCTTAGTAATGAAGGGAACATTGGGAGGGAGCAAAATCTCCCAACTCATTTATTAACACACGAGATGAATTTGTATGTAGTTTTCTATTTAAGACAATGTTATACAATACTGTATTATAAGTTTAAAGTGTGCTTGGAAATAATACATGTTTAAGTGTATTTTATATAACTCTATATATTCATGTTTTATATTTCAAAGAATACAATTACATAAATATATCAATTTTTTATAAAATATACATTCATATAAATATATTTAAATTAGAATGTAGCATTTGACTTGAGCCATAAGACAGCAAATACATTATGGCCCAGAATGCTCAATAGTTTTTTAAACAATGAACAGAAATATAGGCATTGCTGTAGATCTATGAAGAAAAGTATAGCAAAAGGTTTAGCAAATTGGTTTTGATCAATCTTACAGTAAACTTCTCTTTAAAAGCAACTGGGAACCAGCACGAGCACCAGTCCGGAACTGGAACCTGGTCCTGGTCCTGGTCGTTGGAAAAGGGATATTGGGCAAATCACATGCAGAGCTGCCAGAAACAGGATATGACTCACTACACCGTAATTCCTATGACTGTTATGACGACTGCCCTGTTATCGACACGCGAGGAAGGCAACTTCTCAGCAACTGTTAATCAATATCACACCGATGTGTTGCTGTTCTCCACAACCACACAGTACCCCTTCAGTCTCAGTGCTGCACTTGGCCATAGTGAGAGAATTAGATTGTCTGAAGCAGTTTCTCCCCCCAGGGCACAACGTATTGTTGTTATTGTAGTTATACTTGTTATACTGAACAATATTGTTCTAAAAAGCGCTGTGAGGGGGGGATATAGGGGCAGTGAACTCACACAGAAGCCTCAAATGCGTGTACACCTACTCTATACCAACCACCTGTGTGCATCGTGGAAACTTTACACTCAGCCGGATGAGGCAAGCTGCTCTGCACCGAGTGCGTGACTTGCTGTTGCCATAGTAACCTGTCCCCTCATCGCAAAGGTCCTCTGGCACATCTACACCGATGTAGACGCTAAAGCCCTCTTAAAGAGAGAAGAGAGAGAGGGAGAGAGAGAGAGGACTGTTAAAAGGTGGCCCGCCCGAGGATCACATCTGTATTACTTAGCCTGAGCTGAGAAGAATGGCTCCGTTTATTAGCCAGAGAGTGGAAGATGTCCCTCAGGAGTGCTAGAGCGTAATGAATTTAGACTCATTCAACGCTAACGCAAAGTCGCCCCAATGCCACTGAGCTGCATCTCCCTCCATCAACTTCAGTTCCCTGATTTCCTGACAGTCGATAGGTCATTAATCAGCGCTGAAACCACGGTGTTCCGATTATAAACTGAGCACCACTGGCTTCAGCGAAAAACCAGTTATTCATTTGCCATTTGTGCATCACTGCCCCGGCTCTCCCGGTAATTCAGCAACTATTCTTGTCACCCATGTAAAGTTCAGGTCTGTTAATTATTCATGTGCACCTTCCCTTTCCTTTCCTTCCCTCCCCTCCTCTGGTCCCAGTCCTTGTCCGGCTGAACCAAACAGGAATGCAGTGAAATAATTGAAACCTGACAGGTATCTAGTCCCTGCAGAGAATAGTGTTCCTCTCCTAAAGAAGCCATTTTAGGTTTGTCCATTTCTGCCCCTTTTTTTCCACTTTGTCCGAGCTAAGTGTAACAAGGCAGCCAAACAAAGAGACATGACTTTGACCACAACTGGCTGTGGGGATATTTTCTTCACAGAGTAGGAAGAATCTCAAGAGTTATAGGATCTATTGCTTTCTGGAATATTTATTGAATCTCTGACACTGCATGAATCAATGTTGAAAAGCAAGATAACCAGCACAACATATTACACACGTACGATATAATTAATATTAAATAAATATATATTCCTCCACTGTGCATGGCAGGATTATTTTGTACAATATCATGTGAATCATTTTAGCCCAACACTCAATCCTGAAGTATCAGAACTGGCAACAACAACAAAATTGGGGGGAAAATTGCCATAAGAGTCCGATTCTCTTTCAACTCCCCAAACCGTGACGTTTGCTTCACTGCTCCTTTAATCACAACAGCGCCGTCCCTTCCCTCTCATAACACGCTGATGCATTGAGAGCGTCCTTGAGCTACGACATCATGTCATATTTAATGGATGAGATGTCTAAACATGGGAGGAAGTGTTACCTGGGCAAGACGTTTGCCTTGACAAGCACAAACTGGACACGCTGTCTTTTCTCCCCAATGGGATTTTCTTCCCCTGTCTGCAATAGAAAGGAAAAAAAAACAGCACGGATGTGAAGCTTTAAACGCCACAGGGCTGGAGGGAGATTATACCTCACACACCTACATGGACCGACTCACATGCACTCGTTGCACTCTGAAAGACTCTTCCACAATGAAAGAAGGTTTCATTGTGGAAATGTATTTCTTTTCACCAGGTGTCATTGTGGACAACTCTCAAGTGTTTCTGTGTATTCACCCAAACAGAAGCACATACCTTTGAAAGCTTAGTGTTTCTCGATAGCTCTTAAGAGACGTAAATATGTGATGTATACGTTTTAAAGATGATAGATAATTGCTGGGTGGTTTATTATTCTCTGTTTTGTCCTACTGTATTTCTATAGTTTTACAGCATCACGCTGTCAACAGTGTCCACACTGCACAGTGTAAGAACATATAAGTGCAGCCAACCAATCCATCTTTAAAAAGGCTTTTATTTTTTTATAGTATTCACCGTCTTCACCTCAGCTCGGCTGTAGGCAGCTGTCTTGCTTGGACACAACAGCAGACATAGGCTTTGTTATGTACAAAGAGCTGGGGCAGTTTACCTTGAGATGTAGTCAGTTACTGAATACAAATAACATGGCATTTTTTCTAAATAGAAGGCCAACTGTATTCCATTGGATTAGAAAAAAAAATATTTAATCTAAATACTTTTTGATTCTCTTCCAAATCAAACATTGAAAATAACTTGTTTGAAAGATGCACTATAATTTATAACCATCCAATCCGTCAAACACATATTATTGGATATACATCCATGACTCACCTTTACGTCCCAGTGAACAGCTCAGAGCCATATGTAATATTGGCACTGTACCACCAGATTCAGGATAAAGCTTCTATTTTGATAACTCATGTAGGCTATAGCCATGCTAAATTGTTTTTAACTACTGCTCTGATGTCAGTAGTCCTAATATATATGTAAAAATATATAATTATAAATATATACTGTGCTCTTCTGGACAGAGAGCTCAGTTGACGTTCCTGGAGTCTGCTGGAGCCATTGTCCCAGTGAAAAGCTTTACACTGAAGAAGCTTTACCTTTAATCACTTCTGTTGTTCTTGTAAAGTAATGCCTATGTGTCTCAACTATTATAGTATCTGGGTCAGGTACTGTTGGAATTAACCGTTGACACAAAGTTTTTGTGTGTGGTCTTCTTTTGTTTTCTGACCTCGGTACATATTTTACCACAGAGGGCTTCTTTCCATTCTAAAGATAAACTTTCCTTAGGTGGCAGGAGGATTTTTTTCCCAGGAAAGAACTCCCACATAAGTACTATGCAGTTTGGATGCTAGGTCGAGAGCCTGCACTTGATACCTTCACTTTGACACAGCCCACAGCTCTGGTGTCAGTCTTTTGTCAGTCAGCTAAGCTCCAGGCTAGAGTGAGATGTTCTTATAGGAAAACATTGCAGAAGAGATGTGGTTACAAATCACCGCGGGCAATCACGATCTTTGCCTCTTCAGTTGGTGTGTTCACTGTCAGTGTTTAATGTCTAAATAAAGTCATTTGCTTGATGACTTCACTGGAATTTACTCCTGTTGCCTATTTTGCTTTTGTTAACTGCAGCCTCAGTCGGTTTTGTAGATTGTATTTTTCATACTATCACACACTCTCCTTCCCTGTCTCTTGTACACATGAGACACAGTTCGATTGCATTTCACCTCTTGTCACTGCTCCTGTGGCTTCGACTCTGCGCTACACACTGACACTCGCATGCACACACACAGAGAAACACACGGCGCGTGGTGTGAAGTGTTGGCAGAGCAGTGGGCCAGTCATGACAAGGCCTTCATGCAAGCACCTGGCTGCGCGTGTGAGTATGTGAGTGTGAGTGACTGTGTGTGTGTGTGTGTGTGCGTGTGCATGTGCATGTGTGTGTGCAAGTGTGTGCGTGCACAAGTCTGGAAGTCAGACACCTAATGCCAACACCTCGCAGACACACACACGCTGTCAGGAATACAGATGCATCCATGGATAGCTTCACACACACACACTGGCACTCACTTCTTTTCCCCCTGGTACAAAAGAGAGTGAGCTCAGGTAGCTGTCAGGTGCTCTCCCACAGGGAACAGTAGGCAAGTCAAAAACCACCTCCTCGCCTGTCACACACACACACACACACACACACACACACACACACACACACACACACACACACACACACACACACACACACACACACACACACACACACACACACACACACACACACACACACAGACACACAGTGTGCTTTGGTGTGAGAAGACAGACAGAATGAGATGCCTTGGGCAGATGCTGGACCAGTTGTCTGTGCCGCACACAAAGAGTGTGCGTACATGTGTGTAAATGTGTGTGTGTGTGTCTATCACACTGTCTGCTGGTCTATCCAGTTCGGCAGGAAGCCACCTGCCAGTGAGTGGACATGCTGCCTTGCGTTTAGTCCTGGCCTGGGTGCCAGCGATAAGAACTAGTTTTGTGCGAGTTCTTGTTTGTGGGGAAGTGGGTGACACGTCCGCAGCAGTGACACTGTTGTTTGCCTGTTTAAACGAGACAACTTTTTTAGAGTCTTCTATATTTTACATTCTTTCATTTGTTGAATTCGACCGGTTGGTTCCCTGTGAGCGCCCTCCCACCACCTCGCCACCAGTGAGGCAGGGATGTCACGCCATCGCTGCCCAACAGCCCTCACAGTGGGTGCAGACCCACAACAGCTTTAGCTGCCATGATGCAGGTCAATTACCCTCTAAGTTGAAGTTGTGTATACACAACACAACATACTTATCCATCAAGCGAGTTCAGAGTTTTCTGTTTCACGTCTGATCAAAGCTGTGGAGTCAGATGGAAGTTTGGGATCAGAGTTGTTGTTGTTTCCCTCGTGAAGCCTTAAGGGGGCGTAGCTAACCTTGGTTTGTCTTCGTGCCGTTGGTTCCGTCCGTTCATGTTTCCCTGGACGGTAGATCATTGATGTTTTAAAGTCTGCTGTCCCTTCAGAGCATGAAAAGGAACTGCAACAACACTGAGGATTGATTTTGATGTTGTTGCTGACTTTTAAAAAATTTTAACACTGGAGCTTTTCCATATTCTGCAAAGGGCTCAGCACAGCCAGCAACACACTGTGCCTGCTCTGCATGGGTGGACCGATTCTTCCTGGATGAATTGAGAGCATCTGTGTGCTTTACGCTAGGATCACATTTAATCCCCGGAGCATTTGTGTTGCTGAACTGAGCAGAGCTCTGCACAAAGACCCCGACGGCTCACGCGTATTGAGATTCATTTGTTTGGACGTGCCTGTCTGGTGTTAAAGCAAAAACATAACACAACATAAACTCCTCTAAGAGGTAGAAAAAAAACAAAAGCGTAATGAGTTCATGCAGGATAAATGCAATGCCTGGAAAACTCTCATTAGGGAAAAGGTGTGTGATCAGACACCATTGAGCCAACTCGACTCGAAATGTATACAACAAATATTGAGATCTATTGTTGAACATACCCATTTTTAAATTCCCCTCTTTCTCTGTCTTTCTTGCAGGCTGTAGAGGAAAGCTGTGTGGTTTCGGTGCTGTATGTGAGCGGGACCCAACTGACCAGGCCCAGGCCGAGTGCGTCTGCAAGAGGGCGGAATGTCCATCCTTGGTGGCGCCTGTCTGCGGATCCGACTCGTCTACCTACTCCAACGAGTGCGAGTTGGAGAAGGCCCAGTGCAACACGCAGCGACGCATCAAGGTGCTGCGCAAGGGACCGTGCTGTGAGTACCATCTCCTACCAACCTGAGAAAAAACCCTTTTAGGAGACACAGGCAGAAAATGTCCATTCAACAGCAAAATCCATCTCATTGTCAGTCGTTGTCTTTTGAGATAATTTCATTCACTTTCAATGCATAACACCAGTGAAGTGAACTCATCTTATTTCAAGGGTTTTTAGAGTGGGACTGTGAGACATAATTACTTTTTAAAACGAAAAGAAAATAGACTCAGCTTAAATTTTGACATTTAAATACTCATGCTCATTGTTATAAAGAACAGAAGTTGTGCATTTGTTCCCTTTGGAGACATAAGAGATTGGGGAGATTTGAGCATTCTGTGTCTCCTGAAAAAATACACTGATGGAAGGTTTCTGGCATGATTTTTTATGTCAGCACGTGTTTTTTGATGTGTTACCACTAGTATATATGGGGTTTATACATTTTGAGAGATGAATTTGGTGCTTTTGAGTCATAAAAGATCAACCCCTGAAAGACCACTGAATGTGAAGAATTCCTAAAGGCAATCCGATTGGGAGAGTGACACTCTCCATTACCTGCTGTGAGAGTTGAATTTAAAGGCTGGGATGTAAAGTAAACACCTGCTTAAAGCATGGTGCACCATCACTTGGGGGTTTTCAGCAAACACCAACAGGACTTGGGATGTTTTGATGTTTTGGACAGAAGATTAGCAGCCACACACAAAGCTGCTAGCCCCTGAGTGACACTAAATTGCTTGTTATTGTCAAGTAAATGGATTTCTATTACACCATGTCCTAATACAGCAGGCTTTGCCTCCCTATCTTTATCTGCCAATAATAAAACACATCCCTATTATGTCCAATCTATTGTCTTTCCAATATGGCCGGGTTCCCAGTGCTTAAAAGCCACCTGCACTCTCACAAAAAAAATGTGTACCACTCAGTGCTCCCCTTGGAAGCCATTCAGTGTGTGTTTTATCCGTCAGCCTCAGGTGGGTGACTACACTCCTGCTGTACCTCTCATTGTTTCTCTTCAGTTAAAGCCCATCAAGATCCCGGGCTCTGAGAGGAGCAGCGGATTCCTGCCAAAGCTGCAACATTGCAGCAACCTCAATAACAGCTAGAGTGAATTGTCAGCATTGTGCCTGGCTGCCAGTCTGGGCCGTCGGCTAATTCCAGGGGTCTGATTACAGTACCAGCTTCAACCCGGCACTAATAACAAGCCTGGTGACTGTTCCCCACTGGCAGAGAAGGAATGAAGAGATAGAAAGGATGGAGAGAGGACAGAGGGACTAATGGACCAACATTTGTTCTGACTAAAAGAGGTGGTCTCGATCCGGATCAAACTGAACCATGGTTTGGTTTATCCACAGTGTAAAAACACATTTTTGGATAGTTCCAATTTTTTGACAGATTGCAGTAAGGATAGGACAGCAATAAACAGCTAAAGAAGAAAAACAAGTGGAAGCAGCTCACAAGATTGCAGTTTTTGTTGAAATGACATTGCTGATGAGGGTAGTCATATCATAATGATATTACAGTGATAATAAACAGTTTGTCCATTCAAACGGAAAGACTACAACCTCTGAATTGACAACATGCTGACATCAGAGGCTCATGTCAAATAAAAATAATAAAAAAAGAGTGCTCCCAAAATGTCAATATGAAACCATAACTCGCTTGATCCAATGTGAACAATATAACACAGACATGAACCCTTGACCAGACTTTCAAGAGTGAAAACGCACTTCGGAATACAAGTGAGTGAAAGGGTGCACACAGAGATCCAGAGAGAGAAGCGGTACTAGTGCTGTAATGATGGGTCATCAGTGTCATCAGAAGAACCATAATTATCACTGGAAGCAACGGCAAGCTGTCACTATTTAAAAAAAAACAGAAACACAATAATGACGATACTAATGAGAGTATTGCTGATAGAATCCTACTTACACACCACCAGAACAGAGAGGTTCTCTCTTGTCAGATCAGATCTACAACAGAAAGTCGAAAGTCTTGTTTCTTTTCATCTCTTCTCTTCCTGAATCTTTCACGTCGTTATCGATTCAGACTACTTTACAGAGAACACAGATCCTGACAGCTCGCAGACAGGTGTGTTATGGATGTTTTATTATTTATTTATATTCAAATATTCATACTGTAATCAGTGCATGGCGACCACTGGAGTAGCCTTGTTCACACACCTACCTCAATTCTTAATATTTTTAGGCCTGACAAAGATCACACTAGTTCCTAATGTCACCACTGCAATCAGTGCAATGAATGTTTAAATGTGAAAACAAAGTTCGTTGGAGAAATAGATAAGAAAGTAGATATTAAACGATCATGTCAAAGTTAGATACTTTGCTGTTATATTATTATTATTCTCACATTACAGGTTATAGTGTTAAAACACCCCACATGATCTGTAGTTAAATGAGATGACTCAACAACATTAATACAACCGTCAAGGGTAATGCAGACCATGCTTTATAATGTGATCCACGCATTGTTCAAATGCCTGCTTTTCCGTCTGACCTTTGATTAAGATCCCTTTAATCAGCTGACTTTTTGAGTAAAAGCAAAAAAATAAATTATCCAATTATGTGGATTCCTGATTTTACGATAGATTTTTGATTTCGGCCAGCGGGATGGTTTACATGCCCGACTTCCAGGGAGACAGAGAGAGAGAGAGCGTGTTACAAGGTTAGCCGAGTGACAGGTTCTTATTCTCTTTCAGCCTCCAATAAATTCAGGCGGCACGGAGGGTCTGGGCAGGTCACTCTGGCTCACATTATGAAGTTGTCAGGCCGGTTGGAGGAAAAGAGAGGCAAAGACGGGAAGGACGAAGAGGAGGAGATGGAGAAAGACCAGAGGGAGCTGAGAGAATGAGAGAGCTTTTAACTTAAAGAATAGTGTGGACGCTGGGATTGCTGCTTTTGTGCAAAGCCTCATTTGACTCATTGGATTTGAATGGCGGGTTTTTATTGGGGTAAGTGAATTGGCTTCCGTTCTGAGAAGCCGTCATGTCCAATGCAAATCAACTCAGGAGTCTTATCTGGCACTCAGGAGTGCCACCACAAAAGGAGTTTTCTCCTCACAGATTATCCCCCTTTTAAAGGGACTGGAGTTAAATGGAGCGTTTTGTTAGTACTAAGTACACGTCTGGGCCCTGGGGTCGGTTTTTTTCCAATGGGAGAGGAACATCAAACTGCAGATCTCTGGTATCTGGCGGATGCTGACACCTCTGCATGTTGCCGCTTTCATAAAGAAAGACAGTGTAGCCTTAGAAAGATCAACAATAAGGTACAGCCTTGCTCACGTCAAACACTCAGAGATTTGACTGTTACAGCTGCTTGGTCTGATGTTACCAGGAGCCTTTAATGGCTAAAATCAATATTGCTGGGTAACAACTCACAAATTACAGTTTGATTTGACATTACATTTGACATTATCCTGTATTGGACACTTGTTGCCACAGAGCACATTAGTTCTTTGGTCATTTAAAAGAATGTGTACACATGTTATTGTTAATTTCTGGTTTTGTACAACCTTTGTATTACTTCATAGTTTTGGCCTTTGCTCCTGTTGGTAATTACAACATGTAGTCATGAAGTGAATTGTTGAGATTTGTTGAGACTTAGCTGAGATAAAGTTCAATAACCCCCCCCGTTACCTGGAAGAGAACAGTCCAAGTTACAGCTTCTAACCTCCTGGTGTGCGCACATTTTTCCTGTGTTATACCGACATACAGTATATCGCATGTTCCTATGGCTTTGACTCCTGGACTTTGTCAGAAATTTGCAGCAGTGTCACCACATTCCCCTGTTGACCCTCTCTTGTAGATACTTGTCTTTTCCCACTCTTCTGCCTGTACAGTTCAGCTTATCTCAGTTTGGCTCAACAGAAAAAACCCACATTCACTTAACACTTCACTCATAACACTGAACTGGTTATTACAACATTTATGTGCCGAGCTGATGGCCCAAGTTTCCAAGGGCTGGACAAAACGACCCACCTGCTGTTGAGGCGTGGGCACTTAGTCGCCCCCAGAGCTCCTCTCTAATATTCACATAACCTGCAACCTTAATGGTTTGGACCGTCTCCGGCCCCGGTTTCTTCATTATCTCTCTTTTGTTCTAGATGGATGATTTGGGATTGTCGGGGGTTAGATTTCCGGCGGTCGTCCGGTCAAGTGGGCAGGCGGCGAGCAGATAACGGCCTCAGATATCATCGAAATTAAAAGGAGAAGCTGCGTTGAAATTGGCCCAGCAGGGGCGGCCGGTAACATTAGGCGAGGAGGAAAAGCGTACGTTTCAGAAAAGAAGGAGGAGAGAGAGAGAGAGAGAGAGCGAAACAGCCAGCAGAAGCACTTTCTGGTTCAGAGAGACAAGAGACATTTGGCTCTGTGTGTCTGTGTATGAGAGTGTGTGTGTGTGTGTGTACGGGCATGCACGAACCAGAATTGGCCAGGGAGCATGCACCGTGTTGGCTCGTCTAATATTGAACTTGGAACAGAGTGGTAAATACCCTCCCCTTCCCGGAGAGAGAGAGAGCCACAGAAGTGTTGCAAAACTCATCTTGTGTGGCCACTCTAGTGGAACGTGGAGTTTTCTTTTCTTTTTTTTGAAAATCTTTCTCCCACTTTTTTTTATTTTTCTTGTTGAAGAAGTGCAACAAGTACTGCATAAAAAAAAAGAAAGTGTGTGCGTGGGTGAAGTGACTGGGGGGTTCTGGTGAGTGATCAATGGAGTTTGATTTCGTGTGCGTGTGTGTGTGTGTGTGTGTGTGTGTGTGTGTGTGTGTGTGTGTGTGTGTGTGTGTGTGTGTGTGTGTGTGTGTGTGTGTGTGTGTGTGTGCGCGCGGAGTTGGCCATGAGCACGGCCCGCTGACTTCCTCTCTGCACTCTCTCACTCTGGGCTTTAGAGAGCGTGTTATCTCTCCAGCACCGACACACTGTTGTGTCCTCCCAGTGAAAGCAGAAAGGCATCAGTACTCCACACCTGCTGCTCTATCTGCTCCAACACACTGCAGGCACTCAGACCCGACACCACAGGGACGAGTACCTCCCCATCTTACACATAAAGTACGTGGTGCAACTTGTGGTATTAGGGCTGTAAGATACAGACATTTCCAGAGCTATTAAGTGATGTTCTTCAGCTGCAATAATTCTGCTGTATATTTTACTGTGAGCGGTTTAAACCTGTCTCATGTTCAGCTCATTTGCATTTGCAAGTGGGTTTTGTAGCCACTATAACACCAGCCAGATTACAGCTTCTAACAACTTAACTGCTCACTGTATCTGGATTCGTTTCCCTCCTGGCAACTAAATCATGATAGAGTTTTAGGGTTATGGTTTTGGAAACGTCAAAACATTTGGTTAGTGTTCGGAAAGAATATGGTCTCGGTTAAATATTCAAAAGCCAGCGCTGCCGTGATGCATAACATGGGGCATGTTTTTGAAGATTTTACTAAAAACCCTAATCTTTGCCTTATGCCAGCTTATGGTAACAACAACTGTGGTGTCTGGTGTGGAAGTAAACATCAACCCGGTTATTTTTCAGAGAGACACTGTAGTCACTGACTTTAACTCCTTTAATGACACTGTTTATCTCTACATTGTATATTTTATATGTGCAAAGTGCACTGTAGTTGCTCATATAAACTTAATAACACACTCATATTTTGTTGCTGTACTGCATTGGAAGAAGGCAGTAGAAGAAGGCGGAAACATTTATTTGGAGGACAACAAGTTTGTCACCAAGTAACATTTTCTACTTCCTCTTAATTGTTGTGTTTTTAGTTTTTCTTTTGTTCGTTAACTTTTGTTGAAAGGTCGATGTATTTAAATTGTTTCTCCCAGTGAAGCTCAAGCGGTCTCAGTAGTAACATTCTGTCTTTTGTCCGGTGCTGGTCTGGCCGGTTGTTAAGGTTTCTGGGCCGGGCCGAGTAAAGCCCAGATTGATCCTCTCACAGAGCCTAAAGCCGGCTGGGAAGGAACGTTTCAGGAAATCTCCTGCAAGCAAATGGCTCGTTCTGGAACCGAGCTGGAGCGAGGGAGGAGATGAAAGCCAACCTGCCCGTGCCTTCACCTCCGCATTCTCCCTTCCTCTCTTCCCTCTGCTACCATTTTTGTTTGTGCTTTGATCTTGCCTTTTGTAACCTCGGTGACAAGCCCGGTTGCCCCCGGTGACAGTGGAGTGGTGGTAATAGCTGTAGATGGCGGAGATGACTTTTGGCTTTGCCAGAGTAGATAACAGTGTTCTGCACAGTCAAAGGAGTCATCTCTTCCTCTGCATCTCCCCTTTTTACTCTGTACTTTCCTTCCATTTTTCTCTTTTTATTCCTCCTCTTGCTTTTGCCTTTACCTTCCTCTCTCTAATCTTCCCTTTCCTCTTTTCCTGCACTCTCTCCTCTTCTTCTTGTTTCTCCCATTTCCCTTAATCTTTTTTATCATCCATTTCTTACCTCCCTTTTCCTGTTTCCTTTTTAAATCCATTTTATTTCACCTCTTCTTCATTCGTTTGCTTTAGACCAGCCAAGGTTTGCAACTTTCGCTCTTTCACTTTATCTCATTCCGTAATTCTCTTGCACTTACCTCTTCAAGACTTTAAGACCAGATTTCTTTCTGTTTCTCGAGGCGCCTCTCATCAGTCGCAACATGCTTACACACACACACACACACACACACACACACACACACACACACACACACCAACACAGAGGAATCAAATTTCTCCAGGGTGATTACACATTTATGTGCATGGGCACACACACACGCACAGACACTAACACACATAGAGGGCGAGAGGTCATTCTAAATAACTTGCTTTTCGTGCTTTCATTTCCCCGGGGTATTGACTCTTGCTTGATATTCATAACCATAACATGCAGAACCTGACGGACTGACTGATAGTATGTGTGTGTGTTTGTGTGGGTATGTAATGATACTGTATTTATGCTTCCTCAATGCTACACGGATATACACACAAGTATACTTAGTGAAATATATACACACTGCAGGCATTTTGCAAACAGATAGTTGAAAAACATACATTTTTGTTATCTTCCTTCACATGTACACACACACACAACCACACACACACACACACACACACACAAACACACAGGGGGAGATGATACTGGCTCTGCTGAAATGCTCGATCCATCTTTACTTGCTGTTCCTCTCATCTGCAACCACTGATTCAAATCCTTTCTTCTTCATCGCTTTCTCTCACCAACGTTCACCTTTTTCTAAAACCTGCAGGCAACACACTCACAATTAGACACACAAAAACACACAACCACATCCACACGCATACCTGTTCAATACCACAAGAGGTTGTGTGTTTTGAGACTTTTTAATCTATTTATGCATTTTGTTTCTCTTGAATAATACATCATTATTTGTTATTTTCCCTGCGTACAGTTTGGGAGAATTGGAAAGTGAAAATAATAAAAGCAGAGCAATGTTGTAAATGCAAGGATAACAAGCCGCATGGCAGACAATAGTGGATATGTTATTGTACTTTTGTGGAATAAGAATGGTGGCAACTGTCAGGATCCAGATTTCTAAAGAATACTTCTGTTTTTCCATCCATCCATCCACCCACACACCCGCTGAACTCTGGACAGGTCCCCAGCCAACAGACGCTTGCATATATACACATAGTGTGAGTGCGGAGTTGTTACATTATGCAGACACATTAATTAATTCATCCCTTCCGTGTTACCTACAGAATTAATTCAATTGACGGCAATAGCGGGGGTGCACTCGCACAAAGGTCAGTCTGAGCTACAGGTGCACAGACTTGAGAGTGGAAGACAAGATCAACGACTGCAGCTGAAAATAGGAGGTCTGACTGCGTGGACAGTAAAAACGTTATGGACCATAGTGCTTACACACAATGACGAGAATGTTTTTGTTCATTATGAAACTCCAGTTTAACAAATTAGAATATGTCTAGATAATTAACGGGAAACATGGGCCGTTTGTTTAAAGTATGTACAACACAACGTGATCAGAAGTATCAACGATAGCATTCAACAGCTCTAAAATATTTAAATATCTAAAGAATATCTGTAATTTTCAACGTTTTTATATGCACATACTCCTGCCATGCTGTTCATTTAAGGAAAATACAGTATATCAACTGCATTCACTCCTCAAGATAACTCTGTGTTTGCTTTGTAGCAGAGGGTAAATTACACAGTCTTTATATTCGGTGGAAGACTGACCGTAAATTCCTCCACCACTGATTAAAAATGTGCAAACAGATGTTTCCAACTTCTGCCCCTGCTGTGGGGAGGTAGAACCTTGCGTGGAGATATTCAGCCACATGTAGCCGCGCATGTTTTGAGAATCCACTTGCATTGTCTCGTCTCGAAACCCAAACGACACAGTGCAGTGGTTCATCGATCCAGGTCCTTGTGACTCCGAGTCTTGCTGGTGCCTGTGTTAGCAGTCTGTGGAGACTCTGTTTACACCTGGGCTGGATTGTGAATGTTAACTGAGTGGGAGGAGAGGAACCCTGCAGCCTTTTGTTTTCAGGAGCCGCACAGACAAACGCCAAAGGAGAGAATATGTAGAGAGGTTGTTCGCTTGTTGGAAACAGACGTGTGTAAATCACTCTGTTTCCTCTGTAGTGCAAAGCGTTTACTCACTGCCGGTTTATGTCAGTGTCTCATTTCGGACACAGCACAAGAGAAATAGGTTTAGCGAGCACTTCTTCCCTTGACAATTCATGCTTTAACCCCCTTTGACTGCACGTAGAGTGATTTCTGTGAGCAGAAACCTAAATCGAGACGATATAACCTCCGTTGAGCAGCGGCCACGAGCGACAATTACAGAATAATGGCGTGTTAATGTTTTTTTTACCCCGCGATCGCTTATTCTCACAGCAGGGCACGGTGAAAAGAGTCAGGGACTCACAAGGTGAAAACAATACCAGGCCGGCTGTCACGGCCGGGAATCAATACCAGCGCCAACTGGTGGCAAATAAATAGCGTTTCTTGTGGCTGCTTCATAATAAAAGCTCCTCTGTGGTGCAGCAGCTGAAGAGTTTTAATAAAAAGCTCCGGGAGCAGGAAATGTTTGGTTTGCATTAGTGGAAACTTAATTAAGTTTTAATATTTCCAATGCCATCGGTTAACCTTGAGATCAGTTTATATTCAATAAATTAACAAACTGAAATGTGGAAACACATGCAAGTATAATTGGTAAATGATCTGTATTTATGACCACTCAAAGCACTTTACTGTACAATTCACCCATTCACACACACACATTTATACAGTGCATTATGTGCAGCACTTTCTCTATCAGTCTCTTCGGCATGGGACGTTCTGTTTAAGTGGACAATCCCCCCTGCCGCTGGAGCCGTCCCCCAAGTTACAAATAGGTAACATAAATCCAGTGTGCTAGTATTATTCTTCTTAAACTTTAATTTCCTCCCGTTGTGCAAAAATGAAGGTAAAATATCCAGAATATATATATATAGGTGCCAGAGTCTGCACAGTAGTGATCGTACTGACACATCGAAAATCCCGATAACTGAAAGTGAGAGTTTTAGTTAGAACTCTTCAGGCTGAAAGGTTTTTCCACACCAGGAGCCTTCAGCCGTCCCTGCCTGTTGGTTGTTGTCGTGTAGCCTGGACGATTTTGAACACGTCATCTCTGCTGTGTGTCCAACACGACGTTCGGTTCATGGTGAAATAAACACAAACCAAATGCTGTTAAAAAGCAATTTCTCAGCAGACTGAATAGGTCAGTTTCATAGTGTTTATCAGAGTCACTTGACGGGTGATGCTGACCGTGAGCTTTATTTTCTCTGGCACCAGCGAGAGTTCTACTTTGTTTCTTGTTTACACTGTAATCACATTAACTTCGTCCTAACTCTGTGAGGTCAGGCCAACGTGCACTCATTCCTCAGCCAGTGTGCTTGTTTTCGTACTTCTGGATCTTAAAGTGTTATTCACAATTAGAATAATAGAAACACATGCACGCTCTCGGTGCATGTGGTAATAATGCTTGCCAGAAAAGGAACAGAATCAAACCAAGTTTTTTTCATCCGAAGAAATGGCAGTACACTCTGCTCCTGCTGAAGCTTCATGCTGTCCATCAAAATACCTTCAATTAAACTATTGTCATGTTAAGCAGGGTCCTATATTGCAAGGGGTTTGCTTGATTTGAGTTTGTTATCTGTGTGTGTTTGTGTGCAACGTGCTCGTGCTAGCAGGGTAAATTGAAAGAGAGAGACATAATTAGAAGTTCATAAACAGCACTTTGGCCTTTTTCGCAAGAGTTTTAAACTATAATCCATCGGATCTTTGTTGTTTTGTTTATCGAGCCTCAATCTCTGGTACTAATTATCACCGTGGTATTTTCTCAGTCTGCTTACAAGAGATCATTTGTTGTCTTTTCCGTTGATGAGGTTTCCAAAGATGTTGCTTCATTACAAAAATAATCACAGGAAATGAAAAAGTCATGAGTTTGTTTGCTTGTTCAGAATTTGGCATCTGACCTTTTACAGTCAAGCTGACGTCTGAGCAGTGAGCATTTCAAACCGAGGTGTAACATCTGCATTTTATCATTGAGTCCTGGGTTAATAAAAATAAGTAAATACTTTATTCAATTCAAACATTTGTGGTCTTATTTTAGTCATAAAATGAGGTAAAATATTTTGTGTCGTCTTTTTTGCCAACATCTTAGTTACACAAAAATGTGTTTCACATTTACATTAGGAAAAAGTCAGGAAGAAAACTTTATTTCTTTCAACAGAAATGTTTATCTTCAGTATAGATTTCCCTGAAATGGCTGTAGATGTAATTGTTCTCATAACAGAGAACCGTTTCACATTTAATTATTCACATGGGACAGTTGAGAAGAGCGATAATGAGTTAGAATGATCAGAAATATAATTATCAGACATCTTTGATGCGTTTATCCCACTGTGACCCTACTCAGACCTGGTATTACAGCCGTCCTGAGTGATCCTACCACAAGTGGTCAGGAGTCTGAACAGGTCTTTCATATCTCACACATGGACCAACGTCGACTGTAGCTGACTTTTCAGCAGATGAGAATAACATCTCGTGCCTAACGCCCATCACTTATTAATCTGTGTTGGAGGCAAAGGCTAAGTGTGATTAACCAACGCTACACTGCACATTAATGCTGATTGTGGCTCCTCACCACCACTGGCTCCCACTAAAACAGCAGCTAATGAAAGGAAGCTTGTGGCATATGTTCCACTTAGCCCACTCGAGTCCCTGCACCTCTTTCTGGGGCCAGGATTGAGCGTCACTCCCTGATGGAAGTTCATTCATTTAAATAAAACCAGTTTCTCAGTTTGACGTCACGTTGTGTGCATGATTGTGCGTTGTACATGTGATGTTTTTTAGCTTTTAAACTAAGTGTGCGTAGTGAAATCCCTTTATCCCCGAACCAGAGCTGTGGTATAAATGTTTGCAGAAATGCTAACTGGATCTAATGAGTGTCATATCACTTGAATCAAGTGTCCTGGCCTGTGCAGAATGCAACTATTGAAGACAATATAAATGCACTATTGATTATGTGAGATTCTTAAAGAGGTAAACAAGCAAGCAGGTAATCACATTTTCTCTGCTGCCTGATTCATTTGGGCACTTAAGCCCCTTTTTGTTGCTTTCAACAAGCTTCAGCCTTAATCCAGGAGACACCGCTCTGGGTCCAAGCACTGACAGTTTCTCAATAGGTAATACTGACCTTATCCCACAGGCAGCCAACGTGACAGGGCAGGCCGTGAGGTTAAACAGTCTGTCCATCAGTGAGGGTCGTCAGTCTTTTCTTCTTATCTCTCATCTCTTTGAGCTCTGAAATGAAGTGAGTTGTAACACTCGAGCCGTGCGGATGGCTTGACGCGTGATGTGTAATCATCACGAGGGTCCTTCAGAAAGACTCTGAGGACACACTCTCGTCTGACCTAAGCACAACAAGTGTGCAGCATTAGCAGGGGGGGGGGCACCGTCACTGCAGCTTCACAGGAACTCTTCCAAACCCTGCACTGATTATACAGCAAACTAAATCATCATCACTTCCATCACGTGCAACAGTTTAATGAACACAAAGGACGTGCAGTGCAAGCCATTTTTCTTTTTTCCACAGATAATGAAACAAAACACATGGAGATACATACGTGCATTCATACGGATTCTGGGAATGCTGTTGCCATGACGGCGATCAGCATCAGTCAGCCCGTGCATGTCTGTGTCAGATGTGGTGAAATAAAACAGACCATTGATTCACAGTTGGACTGAGTTCCTGACCACTGCTGTATTTGTTCGACTCGGTCCACAGACTGACGGCACACTGCCACAACCCCCCCCCCCCCCCCCCACTGCCTGCTGGTTCCCAGTTTATTCGGTTTTGATTGATATTTCACATGCTGCATGTCCAAATTGCACCAAACCTGGCTCTGGTCCCTCTCTGGCAATTTACAATAGAAAAGCAAAGTGTGAGGCCAGTTCGATGAACAGTGTAAGAGATATGCCACATAGACAGAAAGACGTTTGTGGAATGAGTAGGTATATTTATATATTTACAAAGGATTAAATACTAATTATGGTGAAGGTGGGGATGCTGATGCAAACCACACAGAGAAGTATCACTAACGCTGCAGGTCCCTCAGCTCCTGGGGATATAGGATATTTCAGCTGCTTGTTTTTACTGCTCGGAACTTCTCTTTGTTCCCTCTTAGCGTTTTCATCAACTCCAATTCCAACAGCAGAAGCAGCTGCTTTTGTTTCTTTATAAACTGACAGTACGCTACCTGCTCAGCACAAGACAAAGTTAGGAACTAGCCGGTGAACATAAGGACACATTTAGTGACTAAAGAGCCATCTTTGGCTTCTTTAAGTAGTTGGTTGTTACCCAATCAGCTCAAAGTGGAATATTACACTCCTTCTACCCATCTGGAACACGACTCCATTGTTTTTCCTTGTTTGCCTGATGTGCAGATAGCAAACAGTTTGCTTAAACAACCTGGTAAACACCGGTGGATTTAGCAGACAACCTTTACAAAGGCTGTGTTTAAGTGAAGTGGTTTGTGTGAAATCATACGCTGTCCCTTTGAGGGACCTGTACATCTCTGTCTGTGTTTGTCATAAATGCCACATCCAGACGATTTAATCTCGTTCTGGCTTTTTTCTGTCACTCAGCAGAATAAATGGCTCCTGTGTAGTCATTTCAGATCCCCACCTGTGCTTTACTGCGGCTTTCAAGCGTGAGATATGTGGCGCTTGAAAAATGACAGCCTGCGAACAAATTGGACTATTTTGGAATCGTGAGACCTCACCGAATTGTAACATTTTAGTATTTTATCTGATGTTATTTATATTTTTCTTCAACATTCATCTATTTTGGGTGGGACGATGTCCTTTTGTCTGCCAAGATGAAGTGCAGCAGTTTACGTCCTCGTCCTTTGTCCTTTTAAACCATTTTTTTTCCCAGTCACGGTTCTGCATTGACCACGGCTCGGACATTTGAATTCAAATCTGTCCTTGGCTCTGCTGTGAGTGTGGCCAGGCGACTGGACTGGGACCAGGGCTTTAGCTTGGTTCCTTTTCTATTCTCAAGGGTAAAACAGCAAAGCATGTCAAAGAGAGAAACAGCTGTAGTTCAGTGGAGCTCTTTGAAGAACTACATCAAACACAAGAAATCATCTTCCAGCAATTGGCCTCAAAGTGCGTGTGTGTGTGTGTGTGTGTGTGTGTGTGTGTGTGTGTGTTAATCTGTTGGCCTTCCCTCAGTCCCTACCTCCTGCTCCTCATCACTTATACCTGGCAGCACATATCCATTCCCCTTTTTAATTCCTAGATCTCTATATATTGATCTCATCTGTCGACTGTTTTTATTTTCTCGCTGATGCCTTTTCCTTTTCTCCCATTCTCACCCTTTTCTCTTATCTCGCTTCCACACACTTCTCCATAACACCGCTCTCCTTCCCCAGCCTCTAAGTCTTACCTCGAATGGCCGACCCCTTTTTTTTTCTCGTTCAAACCAACCAGCAGGTGTTATATAGCACACAGACACACAATCTGGACACATAAACCAATACATTACAACCCGTAAGGTGACAGAGGAGTCGCCTCTGACAAAGCAACACAACATTTGAAAGAGCCTATTTTAACACTTCTAAATATCTAGCTTGATTAGATTAGCACTGAATTAAGGATATGGAAATGATAAATGGGTCAACTGTAGAAGTTCCTTTGAAGGATGAGTTTAAAATAGCAAACTGTTTTTTAAATGTCTGAATGTCTTCTCCTTCTTCTTCTTCTTCTTCTTCTTGCTGTGTCCCTAAACAACATTTAAACTGAGTTCCCCCATTTCTGTTTCTCCCCCTCTCTCTGTCACATCTTCTCGCTCTGTCTCCCTCCCTCTCTCTCTTTCGCTGTCTCTCTTCCCTTTTCTCCTGCTGGTGATAGAGGGGGGGGGGGGGGGTTGCTTGATTAGAACACACGTCGCCAAGTTCCCCCCCGACATCGCATCATTGCATTTGATTAGCTCCAATCCCTTGCTCCCTCCCTTATCACTGGCAGCACAACAGGTAGCAACACACACACACACACACACACACATGCGCGTCACAATCTCACTTTCAGACTTATCACAACTCCACGGCTGCCTGTAAACGTGCACTGGCTTATATTAACACACACACACACACACACACACACACACACACACACACACACACACACAAACACAGACACACACACACACACACACACACACACTGCTGGTGCTGTGGCAAGGTAAAGCCAGCATGATGCTGACAGCTCCCTGTCCCTAATGAAGCATTAATAAACTGCAGCACAAAACAGTGGATCAGAGAGCAGCAGTGGTCCCCCCCCCACCTGCCTGGCTGTCTGCACACTGCCAGAGGGAGAGATCAGAGGGGGGGGGGGGATCACTGTAATCCCCCCCATCCTCCAAAACCCCTCTGCTCCACTTTCCAGAGGAACCTCACCCCCAGCTCCTTGGTGCTGTGCTAATGCTTCTGTACTTTTCAGTTTTCAAATAGTCTATTTAGCTGTAAGTAAATGTAGTTTTACTGAAAAGTTATTGCTGTGAAGATAGTTAAATGGTAAATGGTTTGTATTTATCTGTTTTTGTTGATCTTGCCTATTGTTGGTGACCACTCAAAGCGCTTTACAGCACAGTTTTATTTCCCGACACATTCTGACAGTGTCTCTCTATCATACATCAGTCACACAGTCATCAGAGGGGTTGAGGTTCAGTTAGGGTTGCAAAATTCCGGGAATATTCAAAGTTGGAAACTTTCCATGGGAATTAACGGGAATATACGGGAATTAACGGGAATAAACGGGAATATACGGGAATAAACGGGAATATATGGGAATTAACGGGAAACAACTGGAAATGTTGTGGGTAATTTATACTAACTGTATTTACCTTGTCATATACAGACATAAATATAAACATTTGGTTTTGTTATAGGCTGATTTGAGTCCTGAGGAAACTTTGGGCACTTGACTATATGCTTCTGCATCTTTGTGTCTTTCTTAACGTAGGTCTTTGCACAGTATTTGCAAATGTACACAGCCTTTCCTTCTACATTGGATGGAGTGAAATGTTTCCACACATGAGATAGTGCACGTGGCATTGTTCTGTAGAATAAGATGAGAAAAAAGTTTGTAAAAAAACACTAATGCAATGCCAGAGATATAAATAGTTAGCCAAACAATTGGAATCTTCTGTAGACATATCTTACAATTGATGGATAAATGAATGGAAATAGGCTAGATGAACAGATGAACAATCCTCAATCAGCATGCTAATATATTTTCCCCAGTAATATCATCGAAACTTACCTGACTAGTCCTGCTCACTACAGCAGGCCTCAATAGCCCTGCTGTAGAGTGAGGGATGCTGGGAATTATCTGTGCATGTGATGGAAGAATGCACAGTGGAGGGTTGAAACTCAACGTGCAGCGTGTGCTGCATTCCATACATCTTTAAAATAGAGTTTTGAATGATGTTTTTATTGCTCAGCATTTAATTTGCGTAGTTGTTTTTTTTCAAAATTCCCGAGCTTAACTTCCCATGGAAAGTTTCCAGAAAGTTTCGAGAAATTTACCGGAAACTTTCCACCCCTTTGCAACCCTAGTCATATATCAGTCACACAGTCAGCAGGGGGTTGAGGTTCAGTATTTAGCCTCTTGGGATCTAACCTGGCCGACCAGTTCGATGGACGACCCGCTCTACCTCCATGGAATCACCTCTTCCCTCTTGTTTGGGGCTGTGGACGACTGACTGTAAAGAGGCGTCGGATTTAGAGCAAAGTGGAGTTTCTGACTTTCGCTGTTTCTCTTCACTGTGATGATGCTCAGCGCAGCTCGTTAGGATGTCTGTGTGGACTGGGCCTGTCCTGTATTTGTTAGACAGCTCATCTGTCGACAGAATCCCCAACAGCTCGTCTTTTCATCATTTCTCTTTGCGGCACATCTCCTCTCCTTCTTCTGTGCACGTTCAAGAAGAATGAAGTTTTCTGTGCTCGTCTCCACTTTGCATCTGTAACACACTGCCTGGTTTTGCCCTCAATCTGAACACACATTAAAATTTAACTCTTCTCACAAGTTACCTGCTGGAATCCGTATTACCTCTGCAGCTACAGCATAGTACATGACAACCAGACTGATTTCTGTCTCAGTTTGTGCCTTTATTTATGCAGCTGCAGGGATGTTCATGTGTTACACCTGATGTGTGAACGTGTGTATTCAGGAATTGCCGCGGCACATGAATTCCCAATTTGGCAGGCGGGTGGTGCAGTCACAGTACGTTCCTGGTGGGCAGACAATGCCTCTTTCACTCGGATCCAAATGAAAGCGCTGAGCGGAGATATTCCAGAAGGTGTGTCCATTCAATCGCTGCATGGCGGTGATTAGAAGAATTAGAGCGATTGTTCAGGAAGAACAAGCAATTAAATCAGCTGTAAGGGAGAGAAAAGAGTTCACAAGGCTTTCAAGAATAGAAAAGAATAATAGAATTCTATAAGAAGCGATTCCACCTACATCTGTTCGCTGTATGGGGATTTCATATCTCAAGAAACGTTCATCGCAGTGGCTGCAGATTTGATATATGTATGGTTGATAACTCAGGGATGTAAAGTGTTGAAGCTGGTATGATTTGGACACAAATTATATTCAATATTAATAAACAGTCGACCAGTTTCTTGCAGACAGTTGGGTCAAAACGGGCCTGCCAGCAATAATATTTGTCCCACCAGAGCATTTTGATCATGTGATTATTTGTATTTCACCATTTCAAACTGACGCAGACATTAATAAGATAATCTCTGTCATGGCAACATTTATATAATCACTTCTGTTGCAAAGTGAAAGCACAATGTTTGATTGTTGCTGCGATGCTTTATATCGAGCCGAATTACAGAGATTTTATTTTTGAAACGTTGTGAACTTGTGTCAGTTGCTTAACAGAGTTTTGATGTAGCGGAATGTGAACAGTAATAAAGCAGATTCAGTTTCATTTTATAAAAAAAAAAAAAGCTATAAAATCGATGCTGAAAACAGTGTCAGAGAGGAAGCTTCAAGCAGCTCCCCCCCCCCAGACCGAGTAAACAGCCATGTTTGGAACAGGTCTTTGAAATCATACATGTGAATACATGAGGGAATATTCTTTTAATTGGGCCTCAGACAGCCGCCTGTCCTCTCGGTGTGTCCTCTCCTTCCCTTGTCACGATCTGGAGATGTGATCTCTCTATCTGTGCCGCTTTGCCTTTGCTTCAGTGTCACTTTGCGTTTCTATCTTCTCGTCTATCTGTTTCCTTATCTGTGTTCTTTACTCATTATCTTCCTACATCGAAACCTCGCCCAGCTCTACTCCAGCGAGGGAGGCTGATCTAATTGGTATCCAGGATCATTCTAATTTAACGGAGGCGACGCTGCCGACTCCTTCAGCCTCTCGCTTTCTCTCCTTTCTTTTGCCACCTTGCACGTAATAAAAATGAGAAAATATAACAGAGAACTCCCTGAGGTTTAATGTGGTTAGTGTGTGTTTTTTTTTAATGTGCTCTTGTTACACCGATCACACTCGCAGAGGCAATTTTCCTGCTTGTCTGAGTCTGGGAAGAGATTTTTATTTGCACTAACACCCCTCCGAGGGTAGAGCGTCCTATCCAAATCGGCCTGTTAGCATTCACCCCCCCCCCGTCCTGTTCTACCTAGCCCTGGTGCCCGTCCCCCTCTTTGCCTGTCTACACGCCTTCCTTTCACTCAGAAGAAAGGAAGGCTGGGGAGGGAGAGGGGGAGAGAGAGAGAGAGAGAGCGAGAGAGAGAGAGAGAAAGCAGGGATATTATTTAATGAGATCAAGAAGTGTGGGGTGGATGCTGTTTACTGTCACAAAGCAAACTCTCTCCTCTCCCTCCTCTCCCTCCTCTTCCTCCTCCCCCTCCTCTTCCTCCTCTTCCTCCTCCCCCTCCTCTCCCTCCTCTTCCTTCTCTCCCTCCTCCTCCTCCTCTTCCTCCTCTCCCTCCCTCCTCTTCCTCCTCTTCCTCCTCTCCCTCCTCTCCCTCCTCTCCCTCCTCTACCTCCTCTTCCTCCTCTCCCTCCTCACTCTTCTATCCATCCTTTCCCTCCTCTTCCTCCTCTTCCTCCTCTTCCTCCTCTCCCTCGTCTCCCTCCTCTCCCTCCTCTTCCTCCTCTCCCTCCTCTTCCTCCTCTCTCTCCTCTTCCTCCTCTCCCTCCTCTTCCTCCTCTCTCTCCTCTTCCTCCTCTCCCTCCTCTCTCTCTCCTCTCCCTCCTCTTCCTCCTCTCCCTACTCTACCTCCTCTTCCTCCCCTCCCTCCTCTCCCTCCTCTCCCTCCTCTCCCCCCTCTTCCTCCTCTCTCTCCTCTTCCTCCTCTCCCTCCTCTTCCTCCTCTCCCTCCTCTTCCTCCTGTCCCTC
This sequence comes from Limanda limanda, assembly GCF_963576545.1. Lineage (NCBI taxonomy): Eukaryota > Metazoa > Chordata > Actinopteri > Pleuronectiformes > Pleuronectidae > Limanda > Limanda limanda. The sequence continues at coordinate 22,576,981 of NC_083642.1, forward strand.
CTCTCCCTCCTCTCCCTCCTCTTTCTCTCCCTCCTCTCCCTCCTCTCCCCCCTCTACCCCCTCTCCCTCCTCTCGCTCCTCTTCCTCCTCTCCTTCCTCTCCCTCCTCTCCGTGTGACTTTGTGCGTGTTGTTGCACTGACCTTTTACCTGCTGCGAGAGAGAACACAAGGTCTTTAGTGCAGCGCTGTTTCCCACAGGCCATCAGTGTCTCATTGTTCATATGATGAGACACAAATAAGAGGAGAAGTGTCACAGTCGCTCTCTGGTCTGAATTGGCCGCCAGTCAAACACTCCGTCACAGGCTCACACTTTCCTTCAGTCTCCTTAAGTTCCAGCAGTAATTCGGCACTTTATTTTGAAGTTACTTATGTGGTGTCTCTGCCATAAATTAGGCGTGGAGTCAGTTTCAAAGTTCGCTGCTGCAATACGGCACAAATGTAAAATGGGAAAGGAGAAGAAAAAAGCGTTAGTTAACGAGTCGAACGCACCGAACCTCAAAAGGACTCGACAGGAGAGAGTGGAAAAAGAAAGGAGGGGGAAATGTGTCACGAAGATGAGGAAAGGGAGGCGGGTGGGGGGGGGGGGTATCCTTTGATCAAGAGCACTCCTTGTAGCACTGCTGTCTCCTTACACATCTATAATATATTTCTGCACACACTCCTGTCTCTTATTAACAAGCCAGCGCCATGCCGTCCGGAAGGCAGGTGTAGGAATGTTATGTGGAAATTCATTCACTTGAAAAAACAAAAAACAAAATGCACGGCAAAGAATTTGAAATGTAATATATGCACCCCCCTTCCCGCCTCCTTTAAATTAAATTCATTGATGTTGGTTGTAACAAAAGAGGGTATAATATCAAACATGAGTAAATATCTGTTCTAAAAGAGGCAGGCTTAGGAAATGAGAGGGCTGCCGCTGCTCGCCTCCTCTCTCGCGGGAGACCATGTTTGTCCCTGACAGTCATAAATATGGATCATGCAGCGAGATGACAGCGATTGTAATCTGGTGGCCGCCTTTTGTCGAGCATATGAAACCCGAGAAAAGCTCCCATCGGTGGCGAACACAGACCAAATTAAAAGTTGCACCCTCTCCCATCACTGGAATGAGTCACTCAGCGACAAGTGGCACGCTGTTTAATTAGGGTGGAAACAAAGACCTCAGGGGGTGGAGGCGGAGGTGGGGTAATGCTCTCTCCCTTTTCCCTCCTCTCTCTCTCTCTCTCTCTCTCTCTCTCTCTCTCTCTCTCTCTCTCTCTCTCTCTCTCTCTCTAGCTTGCTCTCATTTGTAGAAAAGTAAATATTCAGAGAGTCGCTTTTCAGCCGTGGCGATTAAAGCATGCCCGAGCATAGCAAAAGAGAATGTGTTATGAATGCAAAGCTCCTAATTCAATTCACTCCGCGCCGCGAAAATGAAACTCAACTTGGCCGAGGAGACAGCTGTGGCAGTGGCTCCTTAACCAGGGGTGTTGAGTCGTTCCCCAAACCCAGAGGAACTGTGCTGGTCTTCCACTAGTGCCCCTGCAGCCTCTTAAGAAAAGGCGGCCTGGATTCACTCCAGTGTACAGTGGCAGCGAGTTTCCTGGAGTGCAGCTGGTTGAAAGGTTGCACTCTTTAATGTAAGAACTAGGGTTGAAAAATCCCGGGAATATTCAAAGTTGGAAACTTTCAATGGGAATTAACGGGAATTAACGGGAAAAAACTGGAAATGTTGTGGGTAATTTATACTAACTGTATTTACCCTGTCATATACTGACATAAATATAAACATTTTGTTTTGTCATAGGCTGATTTGAGCCCTGAGGAAACTTTGGGCACTTGACTATATGCTTCTGCATCGTTGTGTCATTCTTAACATAGGTCTTTGCACAGTATTTGCAAATGTACACAGCCTTTCCTTCTACATTGGATGGGGTGAAATGTCTCCACACATGAGAGAGTGCACGTGGCATTGTTCTGTAGAATAAGATGAGAAAAAAGTTTGTGAAAAACACTAATGCAATGCCAGAGATATAAATAGTTAGCCAAACAATTGGAATCGTCTGTAAAAATAGTTTACAATTGATGGATAAATGAATGGAAATAGGCTAGATGAACAGATGAACAATCCTCAATCAGCATGCTAATATATTTTCCCCAGTAATATCATCGAAACTTACCTGACTAGTCCTGCTCACTACAGCAGGCCTCAGTAGCCCTAGTAAGAACTCCTCTGTTTCTGACCCAGTGTTGTTTTGATGTGTGTCCCTGCAGCTCTGAAGGACCCCTGCAGTGAAGTGAAGTGCAGCTACGGCAGCACCTGTGTCCAGTCGACCGACGGCCTGGCGGCTAAATGCATGTGCCCGCTCGGCTGCGAGGGCAAGGCCGAGGAGACGGTGTGTGGCAGCGATGGGAAGGACTACCGCAACGAGTGTGAGCTCCATCAGCACGCCTGCAAGAGCCAGAAGAACATCCGTGTGCACTCCCAAGGGCACTGTGGTGAGATATCTCTCTCTCTCTCTCTCTCTCTCTCTCTCTCTCTCTCTCTCTCTCTCTCTCTCTCTCTCACTCTCTCTCACTCTCATGTCCATCCATCTATTAGCTATAAACCACCTTGCACTCCATTGCAGGGCCATCATATACCTCTTTTACAACAAAGTTAGTGGGTAAACATGTTTATTTAAATGTGGTTATACCCACAAAACAAAGGCAAATGGCTCCTTTCCCTTTGCCAGTGAAGGAGTTTACCTTTCAGTTGTCCCCCCCCCCCCCCCGGTGCGTAATGTTTGAAGTCACAAATCCTTTGGAAGCCTTACTGCCTTTTCGGTGTTGCGTCTTGCACGATAAGAAAAATCACTGACGCACATGGTTCGGTCGATGTAGAAAAACAATAAATACTCCGTAGTTTGTGGCTTTTACGCACCAACGCCCGGAAGCTCAATTCGTGGGAAGGTGTGAAAATCTTCAGTGTAAGCATCCAGAATGCCTTAAATAAAGAAGAGGAAGAAGAGGACAGCGCATTCTACCGGGTGTCACACTTCCATTACTTTCCATCTTAGCCTGAGCCGCTTAAAGACTGTGTCCCCCCCAGAGTAGAGTTGGGAACCGAAACTCAGCTCCAAATTCGTACCAAATCCAAAATGCAAAGTACCGGTTACCCATAAAGAAAAACGTCATTCTTCATTAATCGTCCAGTTTTAGTGAAAAGTGCACCTCATGATTTCTGACAGTCCAAAATTCCCCTTTTTAAATTTGTCTCTGCAATGATACCAGGTTAAAGCAGAGAACCTTCAATGACTTTTCTTCCTCCTGTTCTCTCTCCCTTCGTCTCGTTGCTTTTCTCCTCTTCACTGTTTACCAGCTCTGACTTTTATTGTTTCTCCCTCACAAACTCCACTTACTGACGACACGCCTCTGCTAATTCTCATTTATCATTCAGGCTGCCCTGCTCCATGCAGGTGTGAATTGTTGTTTTCTCCAAGTGGGTGTGCAGTGCTGGCGTCTTCTTGCACATCCTTGTTATCATCAGCCAGTGGTTGTTTACTCCCAAGGCTCTCAACTTTAGAGGCTTTTTTTTGTCTTGCGCTGAGCCAGATGGGGGAGAATAACCGTCTGACACAAACTGTCTCTTAGCAGCGGGAGCCTCTGGGAGACAGAGCGGCTTGGTGGGCGATGAGTGATGGATGTGCAGGTCTGCCGGCGGAATGTTGGTCCTATAAATCCAGCCGGAGCCGGCCAAAGTGACCCAAGTGGCCCCCGTCCTCCCTGGGGGGGGGGGGTCGGAGCTCAAGGGACCAGCCGGTCCTGATGGGCCTCTAAATCTTCCTGCAGCCGTTTCATCTAAAGCCTTGGCTAGTTCCAGTCGGTGGCTCCAGCCAGACACATGCTGTTGATTTATCCGCGCTGCTAGTTTTTGTAGCAAACAGGCCGTTCCTTTTGTAATTACCCTACTTGCTCAGCCAGAGGAAGCACGGATCCTGTTCTTCTCAGTTAATGGGAGGTAATGGTCTTTCTCACAGATAATGGTCCGGTTGGCGGGAGAAGCACCAACACACTGCATGCATTATGATAAAGGCCAGCTTGCTTGGTTACTCGTGTGCTTTGTGTTGTGCTGATGGAGAACGGTCTGGGTTAGGGTTAGGGTTAGGGTTAGGGCTTGGCTAGCCCTGGTCACTCCGCCCCCCCCCCCCCCCCCCCCCAACAGCCAAGCTCCTCTGTCCCATTTCATGTCCCAGCATAGTTGCTCTTTGTACGTCTTCCATAGCTCTTTGGAAACCATTTCCCCTTATTCTCTCTTTCTCTTTCTTTCTTCTCCTTTCATGATGATACCGTCTTTCATCCTCGGTGCGATTTGAACGCCTGGCAGTTTGGCAGTGATTTCATATATTGCGATGCTACATGAATCCGTTGCCTTCCCACGCGTTGAATTCACGGCGAGGAGGATAGAGCCCAGGTCTCTGTTTCCCGGAGTATCACCCCTGTCCTGCACATCCACAAAGCAATTCCATTATGATGGCGGGCCGATATGGCCGAACGTGCCAGACCCGCGCTCCCCTGGAAGGAGCGAGGTGCCAGGGAGCAAATCAAACCGACAGTCTCTTCATCCATTTCCTTGTCTTCCCCTTTCACATCCAAGGTCCCCCCCCCCCTCCTCTCAGCTGCGAGCAGAGCTGATGGTATCTCTTGAGCAGGAGTGATGGAGGGTCATGTCTCGTCTTCTTCAACTCTCATCTCTTTTCTTCTTATCAAGTCCCTGAATTTACAAGACTAATATTGTTATTGCATTCAGTTGATTACTACAACTAACGATCTATCTAACAGGGTCTTTACTTAGGAAATAAAACCCACAGTTGCTGTATTTTGAAGTATTTAAGCAAGGACAAATATGACCCTTTCACAGTTTTATTTCGCCAAATATTGTCGTTCAGTTTTCTCCAGCAGACCAGGAGATGTTTTTGCTGAAAGTCCCAAAGCTCTCTTATATAACCGGCATAAATATTTTCAAGATCAAACTTTACTACATATTCTGCAAATATATACTGCAGCACATCCTGTACTCATGAGTTCCTGTGTCTCCCCAGACCCGTGCAAAGACAGCGAGAACAGTCTGAGCACAATGTGCCGAGTGGAGGCTCACACCCGCCAGACCTTGATGTTTGGCCAGCCGGAGTCGTGCCCTCCGGACAGAGAGCCTCTGTGCGCCAGTGACGGTAAAACCTACCCCAGCGAGTGCGCCATGACGGCAAGGGGAATCCAGAAAGGCCTCAAGCTCAGGAAGATCCACGCAGGACGCTGCAGGAGGCTGGGTAAGGACAACTTTTGTGCTTCTTTAAAGGGGGGTTAAAAACTCATGGGAAAATATTAGCTGCAATGAGATCTTGACCTGGGATCACTTGTGAATGTTTCAGTCTACATTAAGATTCAGATCCAGAGAATATCGTACATTGTTGTTGATGTAGCAGACCTAGAAGACCTATATTATACCTTGCACATTTGTTTTTTGGCCGATCCTTCCTGTCGTCTTCTTCTTATTGTCCTGATGAATGATATGAGGAGACAAATGATAACATTGAAATATGGCAACATATCTGTTTGTATACAACAAGTAGTGAGATGGGTTTTGAAGGATTGAGCAAAACGTTCTGGCCAACAATCAACATATAGTAATAAAAACACAATCAGGAGGCATCTGCATCACACTATGATACATGTAATCTTGTAATTTTACATATCGCAAGTGATTTCTGTCCTAGATTTGAGCAGGACCAGGCGAGCTGGAATTAAAATCTGACTGCGGTGCCGTGACAAATGACTCTCAGGTCTACGGACCGGTACTGTATCCATGCCAGCAGTCGCCTCCTCCAGTGTGATAAGAGCCTCCAGGGCTGTTATCTGTGCTATTAGAACACGCGCCTCAAGCCTTAGTCAACAAAGGGCTGTCAGCTTTTACTGTATGTCTGATAGCCATCGGAGGAAATCCAATTTTGCCGTTGCGTTGTCGACCCCCCCCCCCCCCCCCCGTCCATATAGTGAGACCTCTGACAACGGCAAAGACAAGAATAGATCACTTCTGGACACACTTAGGTTCAGTGGACAGTGAGGGCTGATACACACTTCTTTCACACACCCCGGGTCTTCGTCCTGCTCTGCTTGACAGACTGATGGAGTGTGTGGGTTTTTAAATTGCACAGCCTAAGTAGCGTTGTGAGTTTGTGTTTCCATGTCGGTTTTGTGCGTTGTGTGTTTGTGGGCAAGTGGATTAAGGTTCTTTTTCTTTTCTCTCCTCACCACCCTTACTGCTCTGCCTGTTTCAAATCAAAGAATAATTCAATTTGAAACAGAGATCCATGAAATCGCACCCCTAAGCAAATTACAAATTGGTAACTAATGAAAATGGCCATTTCGACTTGTAACCATGACATTGCACATCCTTGTAGCCCTCTCACTCAGATACAGCAGCGATGTAATTAAGTGTGGCATGACGGGTTCTTAAAGAAAAGAAGAAGAAGCAATTGAATTGCTGTACAAATTTGATCCACTGATCAGGAATGAAATATATTCGCAGCCTGATGAGCGCCTGCAGAACAGAGGCCTGCTTCAAATTGGATTTTCTCACTTCAATGCTAAATTTTCCATTTTTACATTAGCAGTGTTTCTTTCTTTCTTCTTAATTTATACCGCAGATTTCTGCTTAGTGAGTCGAAATGTAATGAATCAAATAGTTAAGACTTTAACTTGACCCTGAAATTAATTTTCTCGAGCTCCCTAAATGAATAAAGTTATGGGGGAACTTTATTATTAAAGTTAGATGGGAGCGTGGAAAACCTTATCTCCAGTAAGTTGTCATAAGTTACTAATCACCAAAGAGCATGAAATAACTTCATCCACAATGTTAAGTTTCACTTCACAGAGTGTGCTTGGGGTTTTCCTTGTTAAAATTGTTCTTTGCGATGAAAAATATTGTAATAAAACTAATGACAGACCTCGATTCGCACTCAAAAGCACACTAAATTTCCCAGATTTTTTTTTTTAACCAAGATCTTTAAATTAATCTTGTTTCCTGACACATAATGTATCCTCCTATCCAGTTTCAAGCAACAAACAAACAAACGGCCGAACCGAGGTAAAAAGAACATATCCAGTTCACTGTGTTGAGAGAGCAATTATTTCTGACGGCTGCAGAGCTCTGATAAAATTCATCATCGAACAAAGTTAATTTTCCAAAAATGAAGAAAACAAATTCCCTGATTTGCTTTTCTCCTTATGCCTTTTGAACAAAAGGACAGAAAAGCAGAAACCGACAAACAATCTGGTGCTCTGTTGTCTGACCGTTGGGATATTTATTCTCCACAGCTGTGAACAGGCCCTTTGATTCCTCTTTGAATGAGAATTAATTGTCGTAAATGTATATTCAGTTTCAGGTATTTCCACAAAAGGCTTAACCTCTGCCGCGGGAAAGAAAAGCTTTTACACGCGCTGCTGGTGACATCAGTCCAGTCTAACATGTAATTACTGTTTGGATGAAAACTGATTTATTTCCCCATGCTTGGACCAGCGGTGTCACACGGCACCAACACTCATCTCTCTGTCACTACCCTGCTAGCATGAAATGTTGTTTTTTCTACGCTTGCTGAGTTCTTCTGTTGTCCTTTCCTCTGTGTTGGATCCGCCACACTGTCCCAAACTGGCAGATGCATGTGGCTCTAAAAAGCCTTATCAGTGTCTGTACAGACCGGTGACAGAAAACAGGAAACAACAGAATAACTGAGTTGCACAAATATTATAATTGCGGATTCTTCCATATCTGGAATGAGGGGTTACTTAATAGATTTGCACGTCTGGACATAGGTTCGGGTTAAGGGGTTATAGACAATATACAGATACCGAATTCACTTGTGCTTTCACTAGTGCTGTCAGTTAAACGCGTTATTAATGACGTTAACGCAAACCCATTTTGAGGTCAATTTTTGTGAGTGAGTGACTGAGTGAGTGAGTGAGTGAACTTTTTGTGAATTACAGTAGGCCTTACCAGTTCCCCACTAAAGTGCTTCCCTATATTATTGCAATTATGGAAAAAAAATAAAGGAAGGGACATTTAGAGTAGATACAAATTTGCGATTAATTGTGATTCATTTTGAGTTAACTATGACATAAATGCGATTAATCGTGATTGAATATTTGAATCGTTTGACAGCACTAGTTTTTTACCCTTCTACCATTTCAGAGGATTGCAAGGAGGAGTGCCTCTTCAACGCTGTGTGCCTGGTGGAGCAGCTGAGCGCCCGGTGCTCCTGCGAGCCCATCGAGTGCGGCGGCGTCTACAAGCCCACGTGCGGCACGGACGGCCACACCTACACCAACGACTGCATCCGACGCAAGGCCGAGTGTCTGAGCAAGAGCCTCATCCCCATCAGGCACCCGGGGCCCTGTGGTGAGTGGCGCCGGAGGATGGGAGAGAGGATGTCTCAAACAAAACACTGACTCTCTCAATCCCTCTTTGTCTTTCTCTGCTTCTATGTAACGTGTGCTCAGCGTGTTTCTCCTTCTGTGTCACCTCAGCTCACTGTGTTTACTGAGAAGTGTCTGAGATGGTTCGTAAATGATCTCTGAGGGGCGGGCGGGGGGGTTGGTAACTCAAACAGACAGGACGGGTGTGCCTTCCTCCACTCGTTCACCCGCCATTCATCTCCTCACCCTCGTCACGCTCCATCCCCCCATCTCGAAAACACCACACACCCAAACTGAAACCCCACCTTCATATTTCATCCACCCCGCTGTCTGTCTCCTTCTCCTCCTCTGCTCTTCCACTCCGGTGGCTTCTCTCTTCCTTTCCCCCCCCCCTCCTCTGTCTTTGTCTGTCTCTATGTCATGTGTGTTGCCTTTCTTGTATAAAAAAAGCTATTCTTTCTTGTTGCAGTGCGTCAGTCAGTCTGTCTGTCTCTCTTTGTCCGTGTGGCCGTCTTCCCGGCTGTGTGGCTGCAGGTGGAAAGTGGGGTCACCCCGTGGGGTCACCCGGTGGGCGACCTCATCAGGCGGACTCGGAGGGGTGAAGCCCTGCCCCTCTCTCCGTGTGGACCTAACAGGAGGGGTCTTGTACCGCTGCCCTTTCTCCTCTCACTCGTTGTGTGTGTCTCTGTGTCATTTATGTCTTTCCCCTCTGTTTACGCTCCTGCAAAGATGCAAACTGGAGGTTGGAGAAGTCTTCCTCTGTCCCTGCTCCCTGTGTGTTATTCCCTGTCTAACCGAGAAAAAAAAAAGGCTTCACCTGTTCCTCACTGCCGAAGAAGCACTCCTCCCTCTCTCTCTCTCTCTGCATGCAGTCTTGCACGCCACATCCCAACCTCGCTTCCCAAAACGGTCCCTCTTTCCATCAACAGGACTATCTCATAAAAGCTTGTATCTGCTCGATGAATGCACGCAGCTCTTTTTTTTTTTTTTTTTACCATTTGTGACCCTGGAAGCAGCACTAGAGTTGAAGTTTAACTGTGTTTTGTTAAGTCCTTTTGAATGCCGTACATTCTATCATTCTAGGATTTCTTTGAACTCCTGAAAACAACTCAAATACAAAGGTTTGGCCTTAGCCGGCTGAGAAGGTTGACTACTTTCTATGTGTACGCAAGATGGCTGCTTTGAGTATCCTGTGTGTGATTGGTGCTTAGGTTCTGCATATCCTCAGAAAGAAACGTGAAGCGTGCGCTAGATGCAGTACCCTCATAAAGGTCTGGGGCAGTAGTGAGTACTTGACAGGGTCAGTGGGCATGTCAACAAGAGCATGAGCAACAGTCCAGGTGACCAGGTCCGGAATTACCCACATTTATATGATTGTTACAATTTATATGTATTTATATGACTGTTTGTATTGCAGAGCAGTAGGATTTTACAAGTGAACATAGAAACCTTCAAAAGTAAATGAAAACATGTGAGAGACTATTACGTCTGTGCATTCTGGAAAATGGTGGAAAGCCGAAGTACATCGTACATCAAGAAATCGTAGAAAATAAATATTCTTAACAAATTGTCATATTTATTTTTAAGTATTAACAGTAAAATCAGTAAGTGCATTGTAAAAGAAAGACTACAGACAGGACCGAGGCACTTCAGGGGCCAATCAGATTTCCGCTGGGGCCATGTGCCCCCCCCCCCTCCGCACCTGGATCCGCCCCTGCTGGAGTTCCCTTATTCACCCATTGGGTTCAGATCAGTCGTATCATGTGCACCACAGTGTAACTGCAGGATCCTAAGCCCCTAAAATTGATGTAAACAAATCAGAAGGATCATTTCATTTAATGGCTTTGTATAAACTCTGGCGAATGGGGAGCATGTTTACTACATACAGTAGAATATTGGGCAAGTAGCTCCTGATGTTTATGTTTATTAGCTCCAGCTGATGTCATCTGCAGCCGGCGACGTTTGCTGGTTTAACCAGTAAAATGGAAGAGTCAGCACTCTCTTCACCTGAGGAAGTGTGGGGCTGCACTGCAGACTGTAGTTTACATTCAAAACCATTGTTCAGTGTCAAAGAAAGAAGGGAGTCTTTTATGTGACTAGGCAGAAAGGACGTCAGGGGCTTGTGTCCCTCGTCAGAGCAACACTTAATCTACACTTCTTTTTATCCTTATCTACGATCAATCCCGTACCTTAATCACTTGTTTCAGTTTCCTAAACTACTTGCCACAACCATAATCCCTCCATATGTTTGACCACACCGTAGCTGCCATGCATTGATTTAAAACAATCAATTGTTCTTAAATATTAGAATATACTGCCACTGATCATTATTCACCCCAACGTCAACAATTTGTCTGTGCTAAGAATCAAGAAGCCTGTTGCCCTTTTACATTGTAAATTTCTTGTTTCCAATAAAAGAAGAATGAAGAGGGATGTGATTCAGCAGCAAATTGTATTAACCCACAACCAAAGCCCGGGCAGCACAGACTTCAATAAATATAAATGTGAAAACAGTTGGCAGATTTTCAAATTATATCCCAAGATATCCATATTGCACTCGGCACTTTTGTTTCAAAATTGTTTCCCAGTGTTAACCGATCGACAGATTCACCCAAACAATCATATCGTCTCAGTTAAAACTAGTGATGAAGGTTTCTAATATGTAGGCACACAAATGAAAATTGATTTTCAAAAGTCAAAAATCCAATTTTATGATTGTTGTTTTAGTCCATTTTAAACGCGGCTTCGACTCGTCCACCAGCAAACAGCGTTTTGAGTTCCTAAAACTCAGATGTTTACAAACACTTTCCAAAGTGTAGATTTTTTTGAAAAACTGAAGTTTCTGTGAATCTGTGTGCACATGTAAAACAGAGAGTTGAGAAACAACTACGTCACACCTTGCTTTGCACATGCCCATTGTTGTCATTTGTAATAAACATGCGCCAGAAACACCAACCATGTTATATGCCGGTTTACAAAATTAACAAACAATTCACCATATGAATATGAACCACCGGTTCTGATTCACCATATCACCTTAGGCTGTGTGACTGACAGTTATTGGATAAATGGAGGAAACAGATATAATGAGTTACTCTATTTTAAAGTTATGACAGTCGAAGGAGCAGATGCTCAATGAGCACGCTCGCAATCTTCCATCGCCGGTATTTGACGGATTGTTGATGTAGACTTGATCGCCACCTACTGGCCCGGCATGTTTGTTGGTGCATTTCTTGTTCTGATCTGAGGATATTTTGTAAAATATCTGTTTTAAAAAAGTAGTAGTGTAGACAAGGTCAAATTTGTCTCCCTGTTAGGTCTGTTAGTGGAAATGTTATTTACGTGTATACCTTAAGACATCACATATACAGATCATTTTTGGAGGTGTTTTTTTTATTTTAGGTTTCATGGGAAATAACAAAAATGCTCAAGGAGATTATTTTAACGATTTCCCATGAAGCCTCTGATAAACCAGCATACCTGCTGAAGCCTGAGTAAACTGCTCGTGCTGCTTCATGTCATAGTTGCTCAGTCAGCAAATCCACAAATCCAGACACGCTGCGTAATTTTGGCCGGAGTTTCTGTCCACATTTCTGATCCTTGTTGTGACACAGGCGAGAGAGATCTGTCCGTCCTGCCGACTCAAGGGCGGAGCCTAACACCCAGTGTGTGTCAAGCTGTCAGCATCTGGAGGCCCAGGCACTCATTAGCAGTACTCAGCCCTCAGAGTTGTGCATATTTCACGTTATGGAAATGACAGTGTGAGCGTTTATGTGTTTTGCTCCGTTTCATTATTTCTGGCAAATAGTGTCTGAATCCTACACCCCCACCCCTCGTCTTCTCCTTCCTCTTCCCCTTCCCCCTCTCTCCTCTTCCTTCCTCTCTTCCCTCGCGCATCGCAGCCAGCCGTCAGCGACTGGTAGCATGTTTCTTTAATGTGCATTTCTTTATTGACATTTGCATATTTTTCAAAACAGGGAGCCACAAACACCACCATGTTTTAATTAAACATCAAAAGAGGCAGGCATAGGTGCCCACTGAGACTGCTGGTTTAGTCAGACAGATGATGTGCCCTGCAAAGAGAGAGAGAGAGTGTGTATGTGTGTGTTTCTGTGTGTGTGTGAGTCTGTGTGTGAACATGTTAGAACTTTCTTTGTCCCTTATGTTCTTTTGAAGTTTCTTTTCACTCCATTGTGTTGGTAGGTCTGAGTTAAATTGAGCTATAGGTGCCTGCCTGTAATAACACTGCAACTTGTGAGACTTCAGAGATAACAGACACTCAGGGATGCATGCAGCGTCTGTGTGTGTGTTTGTGTGTGTCTGTGTGATGAGGAGCACACGCAGACACAAAGTGAGACACACTGCTCCATTGTGCTTGTGGTCTCACATTGACTCGCATTGTCAAACGGCAACAGCACAAGGAGAATTGTGTCATCATTGTACACACACGCACACACACACACACAAGAGATAGGAAAAGTTTTATACGTCTAAAAAGTAAAGGTTTGATTGATGAAATTATCGTTACTCGATAAATAATGATCTCTCTTCTGGTTTCATTGGCTGAGTGGTGCAGGGGGCAGGGTGATCCATCGTCCTGCCAGCTGTCAAACGGATAAAATTCCCGCATTCTGACGCTGTCATCAATCTCTTTTCATGTCATTCCCACAATCCCCCCCCCCCGTCTGTAATCACCCGCAAACACAAAAAAAAGGTTATGCAGAGTACTCACCTCTGTGGTCTTCTGTCTAGTCCCGCTCACAGAAAACAATCTGATTGATATCTAAAGCTCTTGCAACTCATTAAACTGATTAAGGCACAACCAGGCGGAGTCACGGATCTTCAAGATGTCCGAGAGAACACGTGAGCCAGGGAAGGATTTCCTGTAAGTGAGTCAGAGCCGGCTGCTGGGAAGGAAGAGGGTGAATAGGTCGGACCAGTTCGATCGTGAGCCTGAATATAAGAGTTGTGTGACAATGGGATGAGTCGTTTGTAGTCAACACACGAGCAGATGAAACGACACAGCTCCTCAACTGTTACAAAATATTATCTTTGTTGTGGTTCCTATTCTTACTCTATAGTTCCGTCACGTTTGCCGTCATGATGATTGATTGTGCTGTAATTTTCATCACCTACTTCACAATGGAGTTGCTGCCATGTTGCGACGCCATGACACACACACACACACACCAATCCGACTACAGGAATTGATTAAATCATCACTTCAGCCTCACACTTGAACAAATACTGCCCTGGACCAGTGTCTGACTAAAAAGCGATTGAATATCTGCTGCGGTAAAACTTATAATTGGTTGTAAATGCTTTGCGAGAGGTTTTGATTAAATGTCTCATAGTTGTGGAAGACACAAAGATTATTTTGAGGCTGAAGCAGGGACATCTTGTTTTTCCTCTCCCTCCCATGTGCCTGTGACTGTCAGCACAGCAGGTCACCAACACAAACCACACAACCACGCGTGAGCGCACAACAGAGCCATTGTATTAGAAGTGTGCTAAGTGTTGTGTGGCTGTATATTTAAAGGACCGGGCACTGTGGGTGGCACTGGCACGCTAATGATTTCAAAGGCTGTTATTCTTTCTATTGTTTGAGACATGCTGTAAACTAAAGGATCGTTATTTATGAAAACTAGCACGAAAAAAAAAAGGCAGGAACAAATTTCAGAGTTAGTACAAAAGGTCACTTTGCTTCAACCCATGAAAAGTTGGATGATATGTAACGACGACTTCATTTATCTTCATCATATTCAACAGGAAGTATATTTATCAACAGGATTTTCCTGCTGTTAAAATATGATGAATGTGTCGTCACCTTTGTGTAATGTACTCTGCACAATGTTTTTTTTTCGGGCTTGGCCCCCGGGATTCTCTGCCTGCAGCTTTATAAATATGCTGTATATTTGAAGCTGCTGGTTGAGTATTCATGTGTCGCAAAGTCACTGTTTGTGCGTGTGTGTGTGTGTGTGTGTGTGTGTGTGTGTGTGTGTGTGTGTGTGTGTGTGTAATAGACAGCAGTGTTACCAGTGAGCTGAAGCAGCAAAAAGCTCTACAGTGAAGAAAGAGACCAAATGTGCAATGGACTAAAACCCATCTGATGGTAAAAGTTAATACAAAAGATATAAAACCACATAACAGGGTTTATCATTTTAAATAAAAAAAAGTTCAGAGACACTTTCAACTGAGAAACTGTTTGCCTGATGAAGCTCTGGTACAGAAACCTTGCAGTATAATAAATCACTGATTGCAATTTGCACAGTGGGTGGAGCTCTTTTTGTAGTTTTTGATTTTCTAGTCCCTCTCCTGTTTCCCCATAATTGAAGTGCGAAACTTTCTTTCGACAATAAGACATTTTAAAAATTCTATTCATTTAAAAATCAAATAGATGGACTGTTGTATGTAAAACGTATTATATTTATTCAGAAAAAGTATATTTAAAAAACAATCTCTTCTTTATTAAACCTTGGCCCAATTCACACTAATGTGCTGCATAATCAGTTCTACCGAATCAATGGAGGTGACAGTGGGAGTGTGAAGTGGCTCAACCAAAACCCCCCCGTCTGCTATTAGAGTAAGAAGAAGAGGAGTTTCTCAATCAGTAGCAGCGTGACTTGAGAGCACAGAGGAGGATCATTCTGTAAAACCACTGAAGAAGACACACTCTGAGAGAAATGCATTGGCAGACAAACTAGAAGTGAACAAATGGAAAAGCTCGTTTTGCAGACACAAATTCTTTATTCACAGCTCTTTTGTCATTCCTGTGTGTACACAACTGAGCGTGTGTGTGTGTGTGTGAGAGTGTGTGTGCGCTCAGAGAAACCTGTGCAAGTTGGTGCTTGAAATGTGTTGCCTGTCGCCTTCGGAGGTTAACACAGAATCACTCAGCGGTGCTGCGCGCATTGTCATTGACAAAGAGCTCTGCAAAGCAGGAAGGGAGAATCAGTCACCTTAGGTGTCAAGACTCACTGCAGAATATTTGATCATTTGCATGTTTATTTGATGAGTGTCTTCGCCGGCGCGCTGACACGTGGCGGCTGCGGTGATTGGACTCACAAACAGTTGTGGGGTCTGAGTATGTAAGTCGGATCCTGAGATCATCATCAGTGCTGCTTTTCCTAATCAAGTTAATTAGAGGAATTGCCGTGGGAGCCGGATTGACAGCAGCCGGGGAGCGTGGGTCCACTTACTGCTGTATTATATATATATGAATATAAATATATTTACTTACTCGCCGTGCAGGAGTTGCATGAGAAATGTGGGTCAACAGAGTGTCAGGAGTGACTCAAGGCATTGTGGGCGTTACGTGCCGTCGGGCTCTGAGCTGCCACGCCGGTTGTTTTTTCCCGTTTTTTTTTTTTTTTTCAATTTATACATTTTTCATTTCATCTTCTGTTTCCTCTGAGCCCTCCCTCACGCTGCTGCTCCCGACTAGTGAGATACTGAATAATAAATTGTCAGCTCGATGGTTGCGTTTTCACTTGTTTCTTTTTTTTGTGTTCATCGCTCACTGTGGTTCACACAACCTGATGTTAGAACGACACTTGTTTGGATTAGACAAACAATGTCTCACCTCTGATAGACACGTGTCACCATCGTCTTTCTTCTTTCCCACACGCTTTTCTCTGCGCTTGTCTTCATTGTGAAGAGCGACACGTTTGTCGGGGTAAACGCACAAAGAGGCTTCCACTTACCTCCACCCTGTGATAAGTATTCAGCAGTAGACAGACAGAGCCCGCGGGTATGCCTTTTGCTGTATGCTAATACACTCTTCTCTCTGCAAATCCTTTTCCCTCGACTGATATGATACATAAATGTTTTGAATGCGGGGGGGAAGGCGAGAGGGAGTCGGATCAAAGCCCTGCAGGTGAAGGAACACAGAAGGCGGAGCTTGCTGCAGATTGGCTGTGCCCCATTGGAGGCCTTGCTTGTAATGGATTGCAGTGGCAGGTGATCCCCGCTGCCAGTTGGCCACTGCAAGCATCACCTGGATTACACTGATTCACTGCCCTGCATAATACAGGCAGCGACTTGGAATTGCACATGGCGCCCCAGGGGGAAAAGTCCAATTAGCATATGTATGAGCTAAGCGGAGAAAGGAGGACGCTCCAGCCAAAATAATCTCCGCGTTATTTTACCGACATGTTACGGAGGGTTAACAGTGTGCGCCTGCTTAGCGAGTCCTCCCGGAGCTCGCTCTCTTTCTGCCGTCACGCCCACCTGACAAGGGGGTTGTTACGCTTTACAAGTTACACCGTGGCATTGTGGCCACTTTATTCACTTTGTCAGATAACACCACTGAGCACCAGGCAGGAGTGATACTTGAGGCAGACAGGAAGGCACACATCAGAACATCAGCGGGACGTGTCCTCTCAGGATTCGACGGACCCCCTGCTGGGGCCTCGCCTGGAGTAATCCCCTCTGGGTCGTGCCCTGGAAATACCAGACTCATTAAAATAGAAAAAGTCACACAGCGGCTGAGAGGAGACCAACTTGGGTGACACAGAGAATGTAAAGTTCTCTCAGCCGGTGAGTTAGTACAGAATACACCAGCACAGCAGAATTATTAAATGGAATTATTCATTCATATTTGAAGTCTTTATCTCCTGCTGTTTCTTATTACTTATAGTAGACCACTCACTGCACCTGCACGGCCACCGAAACAATTCCTTGTGACCTTATGAGACATAACCGATGTTCCCATTCAACAAGCTAATATTCAAGCGTAAACAGCTTTAAACCCCCTGCAGCAACTTTGCTTTATTCTGGACCTGCTCGACAGAAACACTAATACATGCAGGAGACAGTGGAAGTTAGTGCTTTGGAGCAGACCAGGGAGAGAGAGAGAAGCTGGAACAGGCCCTCGAACGCCCGTGAACGCCATCCCACAAGCCTTAGTTGTGACAGGCTGCCATTTCAAAGCCTCCGCCAGCATCCAAGAGAAAGTAAAGAGACAGCTTTGGTTTTCAACTGTGTCACAAGATTTTTACACTTGGAGGAATTTTGTCTCCTTCTTTTTCTCCCGCACCCCCCCCTCCCTCCAGTTAATAAATCAGGCGAAAATGTGTGCCCCCCCAGAGGAAGGATGATAAAAAAATTAGTTTTGGAGGGGAATTCTTTCATCTTTTTTATGTGTGTGAAACAAAGAGCACGGGAGACAAAGGCGTTATCGGAGACTGCAGCTGTGTTTTTAGGAGCCTGTCCTTGGGAAGTGGGCTGGTGAACTTTTATGGAGGCCAAGGTTGTACAGTTAAGCTCAGATCACAAGCTTACAAGTGTTAGACACGCACACACACACACACTCACACACACACAAGCGAGGTGTTGAAAAGAGATCTGGAGGAATCAATTGTTTTTGAAGCCGTACCAAATTAAGCGGCACCCTACAGCTTACGTATTTATGCGGCACCTCCGAGCTCCTCTGAAACGGCAGCTTGGCATCGCAACACAGAAATCAATAGCTGCGTTCCACCTTCTAATCTGAGACTTTCACTTTTCCAAACTGGAGAGTCTGTGTCCTTGCTCGACATCCGGACGAATTCCTTACGTACTGTACAGCCATAACTAAGTCGGAAACACCAGGAGAGTAGTGGACAACCTATACAATCACCTGATTTGGCTATTTGTCGAGGGAATTTCACCCAGACATATAACAATGCTGTTAAGAACACTGAATCAAACACCACACATAGACAAGTGCTTAGTTTTCACTTGTTTCCTGTTTTGGGTACATTTCCTTATATGGTAGGAAACATACTTCAGCTGACATCAACACTGTTTGTGGTTATTGAGAGGCATGTTGTTGTACTCAGAGGTGCTAAACTGCACCTCTGAGTCAGACTGTCACACTTTGCATCAGCAGTACATTCAGCACATGATAACTTTATATACAATTCTTCTAACACTATTTCAATATCTATATCGGTCAGTGTTTGTCTGAATGTGTTCAGGTGACATTCATCCATGTGTTACTTCCACCCTCCATCACTTAAATGTGAAGTGAAACAAGCTACTTTCCTCCGTCTGTGTTATCAGCTGATAACTAACCCACAGAGTTACTGCTTTGAGTTGAGTAACCAGCAAACGCTTCTGAGCTAATAAATGAATCATGGGCGCTCCGAGCTCGCCAACTTGGCCCCCTGCGAGGCCATCTAATTCCATAATGGTCACGATAATGATGGAGCCATGGGTGGTGTCATTACAAGGGCCAGTTTCCATGACAGCACCCACCCATCAAGAGGTGTAGCGTCGACTCAAGAGGAGGAGGAAGTTGTGTTTGAGTTTGGGTGTAAAATGCACCTCTCTCAATTCTCCCCAGCGTCAATCATCAGGAAAAAATATTTGATGCCTCCGTCGTCTTTTGCCACTAATCTGCAGGCACACCGCATTTAGCTGAGTGATCCGTGCCTCATGCTCCAAGTCTTCCAAGTGTAAAATCATCACAGAGCCCGGCTATCGCCTCTCACTCACTCTTGATACCAGAGTGTACGCCATCCTCACTCAAGGCCTTCAATTTTCTCATTCTCAAGTCAAGCTCCTCCAAACTGACACACTCACAGCAGCAGCCTGTCTTCGTCTACACACAATGCCACGGAATTTGTTCATAGACACATAAAGCCATAACAAATTGATTGTGTCGGGGGGGGGGAAGGCTGCGATCAAAGGTGTGTTCACAGGTTTCCTCTCGCTCCTGATCAAGTCGGGTTATATCAGCCCTGCCGCTGCCGAGGATCATAGGTGCAAAAATCAAGTCTTGGTTTTAATGAAGTCATGCTGGCGCCGGTGGTGAGAGGGAGAGACTGAAGCAGACACCGCTCTGTGATGTTCAAATTCCATATCTGCCTCTGCGCAGGAGCTGGCCATTTTGTGAATTATTAAGCAGAGGGCTCTTTCTTCTCCTCCTCGCCGGTTTCTCTTTTTTATTTTTTCTCTGTCTCACACACTCTCCCCCTCGTGCTCTTCCTTCTCTTGCTCCTTCATGTCAGTTCAACCAGCTTTGGCAGAGGCAGTGGCTCTCACTGAGATGCAAATGGAAGCCTTTGAAGGGGCACATAGGGAACGCCAATTAATCCAGCCGTTTACTAGCCTGAAAAAAAAAAAAGAAAGGCTCTGCGACCATTGTTTGTAGGCTGTTTCATTTATATTATGCCACAGGACCATGTTTTTAACCGCTGTCCTCATGCCACTGACTCCTCAAAGAGTCAGGATGTATCAGGGGAGGAAGTGATATAGGAAGCTGAGGAAGCAGAGGAGTCACAGGAATAGGGCCGTACTGCATATTCCATAATTTCTCCCCTTCCCTCAAACCCGTTCTAACCCCCAGCTCACCATGTAGATATACTATTAACCTACCTCCCTGTCACCTTTGCCCTTTCCAGCCCCAGACCTTTCTCCAACCTCTACTTGATATTACTCCAAGTTCATAGCTAAACCGCTAACCTGTCTCTCTATCTCTTGGGTGATGGGCCTCCAGATCTCAATATACCAAGCCCATGCTTGGATAAGCAGTGCGAGCACGGGGCGGTGTGCGTGGTGAAGAACGACGAGCCGGTGTGCGAGTGCCCCGAGGCCTGCGCACAAATTTCCGACCCAGTGTGCGGATCCAACGGCCACAGCTACGGAAGCCCCTGCGAGATGCGAGCGATGGGTTGTGCCCTTCAGAAGTTCATCCAGATCCAGCACAAAGGACCCTGCGGTGAGTATCCACACTGCTGAGCACCGTACAGCTACAGACATATAGTACGATGACCGATTCCTCCTGTCACATACAGACATACAGTATCTGGTCAAGATTTTCAGTCAACCACCTTCAGAGGTTGTACAGGAGTACAATTGGGCGTGTTACTAGGGTTGCAAAGGGCGAACAATTTCCGGTAAATTTCCGGAAACTTTCCATGGGAAGTTAAGCTCAGGAATTTTGGGAATTTTGAGGGGGGAAAAACTACGCGAATTTAACGCTGAGCAATAAAAACATCATTCAAAACTCTATTTTAAAGATGTATGGAATGCAGCACACGCTGCACGTTGAGTTTCAACCCTCCACTGTGCATTCTTCCATCACATGCACAGATAACTCCCAGCATCCTTCACTCTACAGCAGGGCTGATTGAGGCTTGCTGTAGTGTGCAGGACTAGTCAGGTAAGTTTCGATGATATTAATGGGGAAAATATATTAGCATGCTGATTGAGGATTGTTCATCTGTTCATCTAGCCTATTTCCATTCATTTATCCATCAATTTTTCAATTGTAAAATATGTTTACAGACGATTCCAATTGTTTGGAACTATTTATATCTCTGGCATTGCATTAGTGTTTTTTACAAACTTTTTTCTCATCTTATTCTACAGAACAATGCCATTGTATATGACAAGGTAAATACAGTTAGTATAAATTACCCACAACATTTTGAGTTTATTCCCGTTAATTCCCGTATATTCCCGTTAATTCCCATGGAAAGTTTCCAACTTTGAATATTCCCGGAATTTTGCAACCCTACGTGCTTCACACACAAACACTAACAAGCCAACTTGCCCATTTACTCGTGTACAACGTCTGAAGATGGTTTCAAACATGCCCTGAACTCTAGATAGTCTCCTGACCTTCTCCACAGGGGCTGTGTGTCAGAGCACAAGTGTCTGATGGAGCCCATGTGAGATCACAGTAGGAGACTCACAGTGAGCGAGTCTATTAACGTTTCTAGCGGGCAATGGATGCACAAGTCAATAAGAAACAAAAAGAAAACAAACATGTCAGGATAAGGGGCCACACACGTAGAAGACACCAACAAAGATTAGAAAGACAACGAGATTTGAGATTTCTCTGCCGCTGCACCGACCTTAACACTCCAGAGGTCCCTGTGTTGTTGTGAACGTGTCTGTGGGATCCAACGGGGGGGGGGGGGAGAAGACATTCTGCTGAGTTTCTGTCTGAAAACAGCTTAACAGTGCAGTCACGTAATGAATATGAAACGTGAGTCATATCTCGCAGGTAGGAAAAGATCTCAACCTGTGGAATATAATTTCGCTCAATTTAATTAGTAGTGCTACATTACCCATAAGAATTATAATACACAGATTGGAACATCTAATATATGTGGAGTTATTCATGTGTGAACCCCTGGGGCTTCCCAACGAAGTATAACCAATAGATAACACTTCTTCAGGTCTGACTTTGCTTATCCCTCGTCCCGTACTCTTCATCTCTGCTCTGCTGCTCTTCTTCAGCCCCTCTACACCAGGGTTCACTTGTTTTTACCTTTTAGTAAAGGTGCACTTTTCTATCAGAGATAATGGAGCGCAGACTATTTTGTCTCTAATTGGCTTCATGAGTCACTTGGCTTTGTCTCACGGTGTCGGAGTATCATCTAGTCCTTATTACACCAGTGACAGCGGAGCCGCAAGTGGAAAAAAATATCCTCAGACCTGCTGTGCGAGCTCATAGCCATTCAGAATGATTTGTAAAGCTCGGTGAACCCGCTCTGAATACTCTGAATGGTTGAATACCATCTTTCAAGGCCAGGTTTCCTGTGAACTGTAATTGTTGAGTGAGCATATTTTCCTCGTCTGCAATCAAGCCTTTCGCTTTTCACACCCACTGGGCAGAAGTGCAGGAGTTATCAACCCGCCTCTGTCAGCTACCTCATTCACTCAGTTTTTATAACAGATTTGTATCTGGATATTCAAGCCCACGACATTGAGAATGAAACAGAGTTGGCCTCTGAGCTGCTGTTTTTGTGGATGAGGTGAGCAGGGAACGGTTTATCAATACAACTGTTTGATAAACCATAATTTGTCTCAGTCAGTTGGTATTAAGCCTGCAAACAGTTTGAGGCTCGTTTTTACTTTAGATTGTTTCCTAAAATCAAACATCAGTTTGAGTTTCTTTTTGAAAGGAGAAGATGACATGTGTGTTTGATAGAGAGGTCCTCGATGGACTCTTCTTCCTCCCTGCCTGCCCACGTATGACATCTAGCACATGAGAATATATGCCAACAGGAAATGGAGCAGGAGCGTGTTTCGATTCAATTTGGTGCGCCGCACTGCAGGTGGATGGCAGGTCTGTCGGCCCCGGGTCCTTCTGAAGTAATGAATAGTCTTTATTTTAAAAAGCGGGAGGCAAAGAGCGCTGGGGGAGTGTGAGGCCCTCTCTATATTCCAGCGCTGTGGATGGTTCTCGGCTCCCAGAGGAACAGGCCCGCATCAGTGCAACGGCGCCATAAAAGTGCTGAGGCATCGGCTTGCCGGGCTGGAGCCGGCCGAGGAATGATGGCTATGATGATGTGGGTTATTTCTGGGCTGTTTGCACAGCTTCAGTAGACCTTATTCAGCCCCATAACAACGGACTGACTCCAGCTATTATCTCACTTAATTATCACAGGCTCTTCCCATCACTAACACTCTGTTCATGTTTATAGAGGAGGAAAGCAGAGAGAGGAGGATAATATATTCTACTTTCAGATGGCCTTCTGAGCATTGGAACTAACAGTTGGCAGGAGCAATGGAAGAAAGGGGTGTATAAAGATAGAATTTCCTGTGACACCCAAATACTCTACTCAGTATACTAATACTACTAAATAATATCACTAACTGTTAATTGGCATTAATTCATGTCCAGATTGATTGCTTTCGTTTTCTCTCTGCCACATAAAATCAGTCTTTATATGTTTTCATATCTGTAGTTTTTTATAGCCGTAGAAAAATATTAATATTGCTTACTGGCTCTGTTTTGTTATTTCCCTCCAAATGCACTATAAAAAAATATTTATGGCTCGATGACTCAAAACTATGATCTTAGGAGACGCGGGTGAGGGCAGCAGAAGGTGGGATATGATGTCACTCCATGTTAAGCCGTGTGTGTTTGTGTGTGTTCAGCCACAGTCTCTCATGGCCGCTGCTTTGATTTAATTTCCTTCCCTCTGGGCTGGAAAAATAGTGGTTATCTTAATGACTCAGATGCAACCCAGTAGCGATATGAGTGACATTTCTTATTATTCTGAGATTTTGCCACGTCTGAGTGGCAGGCGACCTTGTGAGGTGGGCTGCTAGAGGTGCGCTCGGTTAATAGACCCCCCCCCAGCTGGATATCAGTTGCCTCGGATAAAAGGGCCATTCGTATAGCTTTAGCCAAACAGATGAGAGCAGAGGTGCCAGAATCGTTTTGAAAAAAAAAAAGGGAATAACAAATTCCCCCCCACAGGTGTTGGATATGATATACACAGTTGACTAGGAGATATAGGTCACACCAGCAGCGTGAGAGCGGTCAGAGACGGCAGTAAAATGGAGGGCAGAGGGGAAAAAAGGGTAGGGAAAGTAATAAATGGAGGGAGGCGATGGAGTAGATGGAGGTAAATAAGATGAGCTGGAGCAGAGGAAGTGGGGGGCAGAGTTAATGGTTTGTTGGCCAGGCAGCCATCGACAGGGGAGTAGTTATCATCCAGGCATGTTCGCAAGCCTTCAGAACACAAACCAGCCTCCTTCTTTCTGCTTAATCCTGAGGTAATATTCCGCTCAGACCCCCTCGGCCACAATTCAGAGTTTTCCCACCGAGGATATCAACAAAACGCTGCAGAGCTGGAGGCCCTTTGGTTTTTTTTTCTTACTCCTCAATGACTCAATCCTTCATACTTTCAAGGCCACTCTTCATAGCACCCTGCCCCTGTTCCTCACGCTCGCTTCCAAATCCATAAACGGTACCATCAAACACCAGAGAGGGAGCTGTCACCGGGCATCACAAGTTACTAGTGTTTGTTTCTGGGGGACCTTGGGTAAATTCAGCAGGTCCTCAGCTGAAGAAATAAATTTGGTTTGATAGTTAGAGGAGTGACACAAGAGGAAAGTTGGAAAGATGAGACAGGTTGTCAAAATAACTTCCCTCTTTGTGTTATATTGTCATACATTACCTAATTACATGATGCAGTCACCTATTGTGTAATTACTTCTCATATACAATAAGTGATACAACCATTCACTCAGTTGTGGTGGTTTTGAAATATTTGTGTTTTAAACACTTAAATTAGACCTTAACTCTAAATCTATCCCATATAAACCTAAAGTAAGTGTTTGTATTAAAAACTCTCATTTCCAAGCTTCATGTAATTACTTAATTTATTATTTCTTATCATAAACAACACATTTTATTATTTACAATCATTGCACCACTGTAAGCACCCAACACTTCACTTGGCACCACCAAGTTTCACTTTGCTAATTTTTGCATCTCATGTACGTGATGTGTTGTGGGCCCATCAGCAGGTGCTGAATTTAACTACAAAAAGACCAGTGTTGAATTCAATTTTTGAAGTACAGCTTAAGACCCTTAAGAAATATAGATTCTCCCACTACCACCATGGTTTCCCACAACAGCAGCATACATTTGATACCCCACATTGCCAGACTCACGTCAGGACTGTGATGAACATTTCACAAATATCTTCCCATATTCACTCAGGAGTGTTCCTGTGTCGGCTCAAAGCTCGGCTCAGCTGCAGTTGAACCGAACAAGGTGATAACCTGGGTCAAATCTCTTTTAGTTTACTCTTCCAGCTCAATTTTGGGATAAAGTAGTCGTTTTTATTACACCTGACATGAGAAGCCTTTTCCTTTGATGTGGTGTTAGACTGCAGAGGCTCTTACACTGGCGGACGTGTGAGGTATTTGAATGGGATGACAGAAAGTGGACATCTTAATAAAGTATAACAGTAATGGCGATAATTCACCCCTTTTTTCCCGCCTTTGAACTGAAGCTCCCCTCCATTTCTGTCTGTTTGCGATGCATGCTTCCGGAGGATCAGGCACTGTGGAGAGCCAGGTGCGAGGGCCAGGAGCTGATAAAGAAGCGAGGCTCCTATCAGGACTCGGTGCCTGATAAAGGACAACACTCACTATCGCCACTTCCCGATTTATAGCTGCCGCAACCACAGAGCACCCCCCCCCCCCCCCCCCATTTTCAAGACCCTTACATTTTATATGTATTTATTCTGTCACAGAAAACCCCTCAGTAACAAGTTGTATATGTCTGGCTTGTTGCACAGAGGCATTGTCAGGTTAAAAGAAGA
The DNA here is from genome assembly GCF_963576545.1 of Limanda limanda. NCBI lineage: Eukaryota > Metazoa > Chordata > Actinopteri > Pleuronectiformes > Pleuronectidae > Limanda > Limanda limanda. The sequence goes on from NC_083642.1 coordinate 22,602,468, forward strand.
AAGGGACTTCCAGCACTGTTGCCACTTATTTGCAAAAAATGTCATCGGAGTTCCCTCAATTGTAACTAATAAATAAATGGACCATGTTAATTGCCTCAAAGAAAAAAACAAGTTGATTTAGAGGAAACATTGATCCTGTACACTCCACTCATCTTGTTCTTCTTTAGGTCTGACGTCATAGGACGGTCTCATTCTGCTTATATACAGTCTATTGCTTCTACATGCAGCGAACTATATTTTAAGTGTCATATACAACCATAACCAGTTCAAAGTCAAGGCTGTTAATCCAGGAAGGGAGCGGGTGCCAGCCCTAGATGGAGAGATGAATGAAATGAGAGAGTCTAAAAGAGTAATAAACAGATTAATAATGTGGAAGGTTCCAGCGGCCAGCCTCGCCTCTCTCAATTAGTGCTCAATCAGCAGCGGCTATTAGGCTGGCCCTAATTGAATGTGATAGTGAGCTGCGCTAATGCAGTCTTGGAGGAGTAATTGGTGTCAGAGGGAGAGGTGCGTCTACTGCAAGCCGAGTCTTTCTCTCTGCGAGGCCTCATGTTTGTTTTCTCCTTCATCTCCTGCCCTCGTGTGACTTCAGCCCGCTATGCTATTACCTGCAGGCAGTTCCTCAAAACGCTCCAAGTGAATCCCCCAAAAATCTCTTCAAGTGGTTTCAGTATCTCAAGGCAGTTTTTTTGGAGAGCAAATGTAGAAATCCTCTGCCCGATACACTAGGATCGCTGCGGATCGTAGAATAGATATGAAAAACCTTTCAAAGTGGTAAATAACAGGAAAGTGAAACTTTTCTCACTCATGTCTGTCCACTTTCCTAGTACCTGGTGCTCAGAGGCATCCGTGAAAGATAATGTTGGCAACGTTTCTTCCATACCTCCCCAAAGGAACGTCAGTAGCCAGGTGATGAGGAGTACCTGGCAGCACCTGCCTCACCAGATACAGCAATTGGTATTCAGGCCAGAAAGTTCAATGCTTGTCTCATCAGGCCAGACAATCTTTTTCCTTTATGCTTTCAGGGTCCTTTAAGTGTCATTTGGCAAACTCCAGCCGGCCTGTCGTGCGGCTTTTCCTCAGGAGTTGTTTCAGTTCTGACCACTCTCCCATAAAGTGCTGCAGAGACGCTTGTCCTTCTGGCAGCCTCTTCTTTTTTTTTTGCAGAGAACCTCTGAAGCTCTGTGTGTTCAGTTATTCTGTTTCAGCTCTCTAAAAAAAGGTGTTTTGGGTGGTTTCTCCTGTGATGGAGCCCACCCTGCTCCTGGGAACGTCCCCGTGCTTTAGCATTTTTCTTTTTATCCTCTTCCTCAGATCTGTTCCTCTCTAGAACTCTGTCTGTGGGGAATTTTTTTTTGAATTTCATGGCTTGGTTTTTAGCTCCCACGTGCATGTGAACTGTGGAACCTTTTAACAGACAGGTGTGTGCCTTTCTAAAGGATTTCAAATCAATTGTATCTGCTATCCAGTAAAGTTTTACACTGATTCTACACTCAGTATGGAAACGTTGCATCCCTACACTTCTTGTATTTGTGCTGCTGCGGTGCATTAAACCCCATGAGCCAGCTGCCAAGAGCAACAGTAAAGAAAACAGCGAATTCTAACTATTTATATGTTCTATGACCAATAGTCTATGTTGTGAATTTTGAAACACTGAGGATTTTTCCATTGACCAAAAAAGTGCATAAAGATTACCATGGTGACCATAGTCATAATGTGAAGATTCACAGAGCAAAGCTGACCAAAGAATAGCAAAAGCTAATTCCTTTCCAACTTAATATCCATTTCAGCTAGTTGGTAATCCACTTCAATGCATTTTCAGATTAATGACACAAAATTAATTTGTTCAAATTTGCTTCAATCTGCCTCAAAAGAAGAAGCATGAAAAGTGTAAAAGTGACCTAACATCTCCCAAATGTATGGTATATATATTAAAGCCAACTTGCCACCAGAGGGTTAATAACACCTGAAACACGCTCACAGCAAGACACAGCCACTGAGCTTTCTCCTTCTTCCTTCTCACTCCCCTAGATGAGTCTTGTGCCAACTGCTCTTTCGGGGCAATCTGTGATGCCCAGAGCAAACAGTGTGTGTGCACGTCGGAGTGTGTGGACTCCCACCAGCCTGTGTGTGGCAGCGACGGCACCACCTACAACAGCGAGTGTGAGCTGCATGTTCGAGCCTGCAAAGAACAGATGGACCTCAGAGTGATCAACCAAGGAGAGTGCAGTAAGTAATGTGCATGTTTATATGGTATGTGTCCCATAAAGAGATGGAATCTTCTTTTTTTAGTATCAACATCAGATAAAAAACTCTTAAGTTAAGCAGGCTGCACCAAATTGCACTAACTGATTGTAAGCAATAGCCCAAATGTTCCTTTTTATCAAGATTATTCCCCTTAGAAATCAGACAAAATGTCAAATAAACGCTTCTCACAATGTTAAAGAAAGCAAAATTATTGAGCAATATATTATTAATAAACAAACATAACCAATCAACAAACAAAAGAACAGGGGTGTAAACATAACCTCCTTAATGGATGTAATAAAGGATTTTAAGCATGAATCCTAAGTTGAGACAAAGATGTACTCCATTCTTTTTAATAAGGCTCTGAATACAATTTTGATAACAAAATAAGGTTACTTATAAAGCTGCAGGCTAGCAGGTCATATTATAACCAAAATCTCAAATGGGAAATTACTGAGGAAACATGTGTGTGTAAGAAAGAAGTGGCCTGATCTCATTTGAATATCTATTCCAGAGATGAATTTTAAGTTCTGGTGAGAATAAAATCCATTAGCTCCATGAATATATTTATTGTTCCCTTCCTGTTCTGAATCGTCCCTCTGCTGTGTGTGTGTGTGTGTGTGTGTGTGTGTGTGTGTGTGTGTGTGTGTGTGTGTGTGTGTGTGTGTGTGATACAGAAACATGTGGCAGCACTGTCTGTGCCTGGGGTTCCAGGTGTGTCCAGAACAAGTGCGAGTGCCCACAGTGCCTAGGAGAGGCCTTCATGCCGGTGTGCGGCAGCGACGGCTCCACCTACGACAACAAGTGTGAACTCGGAGTGATCTCCTGCATGCAGAAGAGGAGGATTGATGTGGCTAAAACCGGCAGCTGTGACGAAGGTAGGAAATGGACTTTGAAATGGAGTAATTATGTTAACCAGTCGGCCATTGCGCTGGTGTAATTATCTTTATCAACTGACCTGTGATACAGTATTCAGTCATCTGTGGATTTTTCATAATGGCTGCATATGCCACCAGCAGGTTGCCAACAGCTTAACACAGCAAAAGATGAAGTGAGAGTCACTGTGTGGCTATAAAAAGACGAAAAAACCTGGTACTGGAACAGAAATGACTTCTGGCTGATTAAGTTCAGGTCAACTGTATATTTTAGAGATGATAATCTTCATGCTTTGCCTGTCTTGTTTGTTTGTGTATCAGTGCATCTCATACTCCATTTCCTCAGCTGCCGTAAATAGAGGCAAGATAGCAGCCAGGTTCTTTATTTACCTCAAGAGCACATAAAGCCAAGCTCATAACAAGCCTCCCTGTTTTCTGTTCTGCTTCCTCTTCTCTCTGGCTGCTGTTTCTTGTTAATGCAATTCAATACTTCCTCCATTTTTATTAGCTTTTTTTGTTTCCTTTCAAATCCTCTATTTCAAACCCTTCTGGTACAATTTTATTAAAATATTTTACATTGTCACATTTTTAATGAACTTTCCAACATACAAAGCACAATGCGAGTAATTATCGACGCAGAACTTAGAAAGGTATATTGGAGAGTGAGAACAATATCTACCCACTAATTCCCAAAATATAATAGGTCTATAAATATTATTGTTTTTTTTTGTTTTTTTTTTTATTTCACAAAATCAGACTGACACATATATTCAATCAATAATTTAACCAAGAATCACTTTCTGTTTTTCAGTATGTCTTAAAAATTAAGAGCACAATGTTCCTTTTCCAGCTGTAATGCTTAATGTCAAGCTGAACCACAGAGCTTTTATTTTGAAAAGTTGTAATATGTAATATTTGCAAAAATAAAGGCAGTTCAGTAAATCATTCAAACATAAATGTAAACCACACACTTGAATAGCGATGGCAAATTCAGTTTAATTTAATTTAATTGCAGATAAACCAGGTGGGATGAACACAAAGTTTTCTAACTTCACTCTGAATCATCGAGCTCTCAACGTCCAGCTCACAAACAGTAACAAGTGACAGTGTATTGTAGAACTGTTTGAGGAGAACTCACCAATCAAAAGGAATTCTTCTGAAGAGGGGAGCGACTCAGCAGACATTTCTCATGAGTCTTGATAACCCAAGTCGTTTCACTTGGCTTTTATTAGGGGCCGCTGTCACAGCTATTGAATACCAGCTCATGTTTGAGAATTGACGTTATGTATTTCATCAAGCCCTTCTATCCAATCATGCTTTACGTGTGTGACCGATGGCTCTTAATGTGAGCGTCCACTGATTTCTACGCCTGTTGCTCCGTCGTTCCCCCCACCAACTCTATAAATGAGCTCTAATTCTCCGTGCAAATCACGTCCTGATCAGCGCTGACAGAGCGAGGCAGCATATCACAGTCCCTCGCCCGGGTTCCCGTCTCGGGGACGACTCTGGAGGGAACCGCTGGTTGTCATGCAGACGGCGGCGGTGGCGTTCCCCCTGTGGCTGCTGGGTCGTCTCCGAGAAACCATCCTCTGACAAGGTGTGAAGAGGAGCAGATTATACCTGCCAGCGGGAGGGATGGCTGGAGAGAAGAAAAGGGTGCAGATGGAGAACACAGCAGAAAGAGATGAGAGGAACCAACTTCCTTTTTGATTGCTAGCCGGGGGGTGTTTCTCTCTTTTCATTTTTTTTCTTTCCACCATTGTCTGTCACACTGGCCCGGGGCCTGTGAGCCCGAATGGTGCCACCAAAGCTCCTCGTGGTCGATTTAGCACTGTTTCATTGACGGAGACAAGTGACCTTTTTTTGTATTTGGAGCATGAAGAAATGTGAAACTGTCACTACACACACAGATACACACAGACACACACACACTCTGTCCTCAGTGTGTTGTGTTGTGTGGTATCAGGCAGAGACGCTGGATTCCACCCAGAGGCTTTGCTTTGCTTGGGGTGCCTGATGGCTTAGTTTTTCTGTTTTATTCCCTCACTCATATGTCACTGAACGTCCTCCTTTTCTTCCATCACTTTCTCATTTTGATTCGGAGAGAAAACCACCTGGCTTATACAATAGATTATTTGTCTTCTTCTTCTTTTCGCTCCATGCCTCCCGCCCCCTTATGGCTTTCTCCATTTTGCACTCCTCTCCATCGAAATTGGGCCTCTCGACAAAAGGGGCACCGATGCTTTCACAGATGGGGGTGGGATATGGGATCGTCTGAAATCGATAAATTCCCCCCTAGGGGCGTCGGCTAGTCATGTTTCTTTCTTTTTTTTCTGCAGGCTCTGTCCTCAATCCTTTTACATTCTGACGCACACCCTCCACAGGAAGTCTGGTGTGATTGTTAAACGATCAAAATCAAGTTGCTGTTTTTCCCCTAAAAATGACTATGTTTCTATGAGGGATACTTCTCGGCTACATACCATGGAAAGGATTTGTTGTTGATATACTCCCCCTCGGTTTTGTCGAAATTAGGCGTCCATATTGTTTAATACAGCACCCTGTCGCAAAATGTAATAGCAAAGACTGTATTTCCTGGCTCTGTTGTAGACAGCAGCAAAGCTCTACATCATCCGTGTGCATAACCCCCCCCCCTCCTCCTCCTCCATACTTCATATCTAAGATAAGCCAGAGGAGGGAGTGAACACGTGATTAATTCTCTTACTTAGAGCCGACTTAAAAACCATCCTCATTAGTCTTGCCGGAGAGGGGGAGGGGGGACACAGAGCATAAAAATGGAAGTTGTTTTCTCCTGCCTTTTATTTAGCAGTAATGAAAAATGACAGTGTGCCCACTGTTGGCCATACAGGGAAATTTATCACCTGTTTAATTTCACACTCGGGTAGGCCTGGCCTCAGCTCCTTTTCCTCGACACTGACAAAGTGGCGGCTGAGAGCAGTGCATCACCTACAGGGGTTTTCAGACCTTTTTTTTAATTGAAAAGACATTTAATAAACAAGATTATGAGCACGGGATCACACAGAGATACACGGCCCACACACCCCCCCCCCCCCGCTCCTCAAATCAAAGCGATCAGATAAACACAGCTCCAAAAAAAAAACACCTAATGGGGTAAAAACAAAAGAAGTAAAGTGTGAGCCCGGGAGGGGTTGGGGGGGGAGAGCTCCTTGGCGTGAGATCAGCGGATTTTACCTTCATGCTCCATCCATCACATGCCCTGTAACCTTCTGCTAAGGGAGCAAGCTTCTTCCTCTCCCTGTGCCTTCTTCTTTTTTTTTTTTTTTTTAATAGTCTTCTTATTGTTTTTTTACCGTTTTACGAGTACAAACATTAGAAAAACAAAACAGACAACAAAACAAACAAAACAAAAAAGTTCCACCCCAAACTAACAATGAGCACTGCAATATATATCCTTACACATATGTATATATATATATATATATACATACACATAAACATCCATGTATACACAAACATACATACATACACAATCAGCAGGATGACAGGAGACGTGTATAAAATAAATAGAATGAAACAAAATAAAATAAAAAGTTAGTCAGGCCTCCCCTTCCAGAAAAAGATGATGAGTTATGGTTTCTGTAAGAAGGAATGCACCGGTTCCCAGATTCTCCTAAACTTGACTGATTTGCACCGTCTTCAAGCAGCCGCCACCCGGCTGGTGACGCTCCATCCCTCTCTCTCCTCTGGGAACTTTGATTTGGATAAACTCACTGTCACATCTGTGCAGAGGTGCTGGTGTGAGTGAGTGATAGACGGAGAGAAAACAGAGGAGAGTGGCTCCACACCGCCTCCCTCGGCGAATAGCAGCTGTCATTTTCGATCCTTTGCCGTAATTCCAAATGATAAAACCCGAGTTGACATTCACACAGGTCGCGACAACAGAGGCTCCGTGAGGACACCGGTCACTTCTGGAGTCACTGATGTTGACACAGCTAATCTGGTTCACCTCTTTGCCATCCCTCCACTATTTACCCTCTCTCTCTCCTTCTCTCTCGAACACACACACACACACTTCTGGGACAGCTTGGACAAAAGCCTCTTCTCCATCATTTCTTCTATTATTTGCGCCGTCAAATCCTTGTGATGTTTTTTTCTCTCCTCCGTCTCTCATGGACATTATTCTTATGCTATTCATTTCCCTTCTCCCCCCACCCCCCCGCCGCCGCTGAATCCTGTCTTCTTAATGGAGCTCCCTTGGCTAAATAGATTCTGGCTCCTGTCATGATTGAGTCAAAAGGAAAACGGATGGGCAGAGCAGAGAGAATAGCTGATACAGGCATCTTAGCTGGGGATGAGTTAATTGAAAGGTTCATAGGCGGCGCGGGTGGTGGGCACATGAAAGAGCAACAGCTAATTAGGACCCCTCTTTGCCCTTCACTTTTATTTATTCCATTCTAATATCTTACCTCTTTTATTTATTTATCTCGTCTCTGTATGGGGGCCTGAGCGGAATAGAAATTGGCGGCTCCTGCATTTCCCCTTTTTGTTGCCGTCTTGCTGAGCTGGCGTACAGTACACAGACCCAGTCGGGGGTCTCAGCACCGAGGGTCTCGGCTCGTATTCCTCTGCTCTGGAGTCAGCTGACGTCTCCCTTTCAAGTCGCATGGCACGCCAGACAACCTGCGATACCGTCCGTGGCAGTTGGGAGCGATTAACCCGACCATTAGCCCCATCACAAAATGTTATGTTTAACTGGGACTCGCAATCGATGAGCTGCATGAGCAAAACACAAGCTCAGGGAAGAGGGTCGGGGGGGCAGCCGCTTCGAAATGGAGAAAGAGGGAATCTTTAACGAGTTCTGATGGTTTCACGAGATTGTGGCCTGACCACAAAAAGCTCCAGCTTCATTATTGGACAAAACTAATGTTATTATAACTAATGTGATGTAATTTTGTAAAGCACCACACACATGCCTCACCAGTCCCACCCCCCCACCCCCCCCCCCCACTGTATCGACCCCCTCAGAGCTGTCACAGCCCATTCCTGCTGACCCATGTCAAAGACCAGACCAGAGCTGCACTGTGACCTGCTCCATAATCTGCTTTAGAAGATGGGCTATGCTAAGTGGAACTTCCATCACTACGACATTGATTTCACCATTAGCAGTGGCGCGTCGATACAGAGTGGAATGAGAGAATAAAAGCAGACAGACAGAGGAAGATACACCTTGATTACCTTTCTCTTGCTTTCAGCCTTTAGCTGCTCTGCATTCTTTCCTTTTTTGAATAACAAATTTGCTTCAGATGAACTTTTTCTGCCAGCCCCCCCCAACGTTCCTCTCGCTCTCTCCGTCTGATATTCTCTCCATCTTTCTTGCTGACTGCTTTCATTCGTTGCCTTCACACCCGCTCACCACCATCTCCCTCAGGAGTTCCACTGTAGGTGAAATTTGCAACTTCAAAAGCAGGATCCTCCCCCTTTCCTCGCCTGCGCTCGGCAACAGTCTCCGATTTGTTTTTCATAAATGAAACATCAAGCAGGGCTGCTGGAAAAGTTTTTTTTTTCCGTCTCAAATCTATTCTCCTTATCTTTTCTAAAGTTTGCACAGCAGGTCAACAATGACGGCAGTTTTGTGAAGGCACAAATCCTGCATGGTGATTAGTGATTTGTGTTTGCTGCCTCTTTCACCAGGAACAAGAGGAGTTCTCTTTTCAAACAAATACAAGGCCTTTTAGGGCTGCTCTTAAATATTAGCCGGGACAACTTTCGTGAAACTTTCAGGAGATAATTAGATTTGACTTTGCAATTAGCTGCAGTCTCATATCAGGGAGCAGGCACCCATAAAGGAGGCCACCAGTTCTCCCTGCACACTTGGAGGCCAGAGTTAATAATCCCCTCCCCTTTTCGGATGTGATTGAATTGAAATGAAAAGGAGGCCTCGCTGGTGGTGCAGAGATGCTCTTAATTTATTTAGTCAGTCTCTTGCCCTTACTACGGTGGGTCATTATCTTGTTTTACCAACAGCGCCTCTGGTTCTCTCTCTGCAGCCAGCGTGAGGGAAATGTAAATGATCTTCAGTTTGTGATGTTCCCGGTGTATAAATGAAGCTGTAACATAAAGAGAAAAGCAACTAGCACACTTCATCTGATGTGCTGATAAAAGGGGGCCTCTCCCCCGTGTGCTTGTGTATGTTTTATTAATTTGATTTTGTGTATTTATGGTGTCTGAAGCAGACTGTGGCTCGGGCGGGTCAGGCTCAGGAGTGGAGAGCTGCGAGCAGGACCGCTGCCGCACGTTCGGAGGCTCGTGGGATGAGGACGCAGAGGAGGACCGGTGCGTGTGTGACTTCAGCTGCCAGAGTGTTCCTCACAACCCGGTACGGCTGCCTGCAGCTCCACTCCACAACCACTCACATGGATAATTCCCTAAACACAATGCAAATGATGCAATTAGGGTCCAAATTATGTCTGAGAGTAACAAAGTGCGACACACAAACATCAGACACATAGTGTTATGACTGCGTCTCCACAGTTAATCAAGGATAAATCAATTTAGGTTATTAGTTATTGAAAGTAAGTTTTACAATATTTATAGGATTTTATTAAATGCAGCCTACAAATGACTCACTGACTCAAAAGATCACCAACATATTCAACATATAAGGGGGAAAGAAATGGTGCTCAAACATTGCGCAAAATTGACATTCCAGTTAATGGTACTTCTGAACAACTTATCCTGAAACCAGAAGGGTACTTGGTGGAGTAGATACACCTCCAAAGAGGCGCAGCAGCCTCCTTATGCCCCACATTTAAATTCAGTAGATCCATGTTTTTTTTATTTGGTTTTGCACCAAATTGCTCACACTCAGATATCAAATATAACAAATATCTGTTCCGATTGGTTTTGAATTGGACAAACAAAATCCTGGATCTGCTTTCTGGTCCTGTTCCAAACCACAGCAGTCATTTTCTCAGTTGTCACGGAGATACGTTTTGATCACATAAAAAAAAAAAATGAGTGATGATTGTGAAGACCATAAAATGCTGTTTAAAATGTTTATACATATTAATTGTTACAAACAAACTACTGTTTTCCCTGCACTCAAATTAAATCTCACATTAAAAGAAGGATGTTGAATTGTGGATTAAACAGCATGTTGTGCAGAATCCAACTTTGTTTTGTATTTTTGCAGGTTTGTGGCTCAAATGGCAAAAACTACAGCAACGAGTGCGAGCTGAAGAAGTCCAGATGTGAGAATCAAGAGCACTTGTTGATTCAGAATCAGGGACCGTGTGCAGGTTGGTGCATTACACCACTCACAGCTAGTGACATTGCAAAGAAGCACCCTCACCAAGACTCATTGTCATTGACATCACATTTCTCCACTCATTTCATCCACTGACGGGGTAGAAAGAGTGTGTAGAAGGATTATGATTCTGACAGCACTGCTGTTGTGTGACCACTGTAGCCTGAAGCAAATCAACCAAGAGAAGGTTGTGGTTAAAGAGCCGCTCCTCTGAGGCTGGCCAGTTAAGAATCTCTCTCACAGGCCCATGTATACACATACAAATAATGATGCCTTTTTCCTTGCCAGATATTCTGACAATTCAAAACCATTAAACTTGTGCTCACAAGCTTGTTTCCTAACCCTCAGGATACCACTTTACGCCACTTACTTAAAAAAAAAGAGCGAAAAAAACACTCTGTGAATGTAAATGAGTGCCATCTATCATGCAGAACAGTTGTCAGATCTGTGGTTAAGTGGCGAAGGTTCGTTCTTCCTCGCGAGCCTTTGCCTCCGATGCGAGCTCAGGTCGGGGGGGAGAGCAAAATGCACTTAAGGGATTTTGTGTGATCATTGCGGCCTGTTTGATTCCCCGTGGCTCTAAAAGAGAGAGGAGGATGGAGAGAGTTGAAGAGGGAGTGAGAATGAGCGAGCTGCCTGTGTTTTCACACACATCCCTACAGATTCTTCTCCTTCCTAAGCTGGCCTCCTTGGGCACTGACTGTCACGCTTCTCTACCATCCGTGGATAATCAATCCTTCTTTCGGAGAGCCCTCTATGGGTACAAGACCTCTGGGCTCTCCTCTCCTATTGGCTGATGGAAAAGAAAGACTCAGATCTTTGGGAATTTCACTGCCCTCCACATTAACTATGGAGGGAGAAAACTTCGCTTGACCTCAACTCCGGTAGAAAAGAATCAAAACACGCTACCTGTCACTAGCGGAGCAACAAAGAAACCAAGAGCTTCTGATTTTTACAAACCTGGAACGATGGCAGGTTTGTCGTCAACAGTGTCATCTGCTGCGCACACATATGTAAAGTTTGCCTCTTATAGCGCTTCAAACCATCCTTTATAACTGCCTGCAAACTCAAATCTGGGTCAGGGATTTCTGTGAAACCCAAAGAAATACAGAACTCATTGGTCTAGTAGACAAGCAGACGTGCAGATGTTCCCTCGGAGGAATAAGAAAGTCTAGCTCCAGGCAGAGAAAGCACAGACCTGGAAAACGTGAGGGCAATATTGTACATCACAATGAGCTGCATTGTGCCGGACAGTGGCTACTGGAGAGGAAAAACCCTTGAGGGGTGGAAGAACATATGAAATTAAAAGTTCTCCTTGTTCTAATAGGCTCAGTACAGATAGCTAAATGGAGCGCAGGAAAGTGGCAAGTTTAATGAACTGTGTCCAAAGACCATCTCTGGAGTGGGGAAAGTTCTGGGGAGAAAGAAAAAAGAGTGAGCCGAGTCATCAGCATTAGGCTGAGGCTCATATCCACACCAGTAACATCGTGATTTATGGCCCCGGTATCTCCAGCCTCCGAACTCCAATGCTCAGATGAGCAACACAAGAAAAAGAGATCGGGAGGGGAATGGAAAGAGACAGAGGGGAAAAAAGACAAGGGGAAGATTTCGGCTTTTCGGCTTTCTGTTTCCACAACTTCACTTTCTTCCCTCCAAAGCCTTGAGAGAACACGCACAATGATATTCTTTTTGCCTCGGCCATTAAACAGACGCCCTTATCCTCCCACTGTATGTTCTGTTATTCTCTTCCAATTTCAGAAGAGGTGCCAGGTTTCGGGAACACATTTGTTTTTTGTTTTGTTGAATGTAGTTTTGTACCCGGAGCTGTCACACGGGTGTGAAGGCTGGCACATCCTGAGACAAAGAGGCTCTCCACATCCTGTGCACAGGCAGAGAACTGCTTGGCACATTCCTTCACATTATGCAGCATTTATTTATTTAAAAATATATAAAATACAAACTCTGGAAGGTTGTGGGGCAGCGGCACAATTCCATAATATTACACAAGAACAAATGAGAAAGAGAACATGCCTCCTAGTGGGTGGTGAATGTCCTCTCCGGCACATTCACTAGCGAACGCACATTGTTTGTTTTCACTGGAGGTAGTAGAATCATTTCTGCCTGATTTTGAGCCATTGTGGGGAAAGTAGAAAATAGAATCGTTATCTTGAAGCCGACTGCCAGCTTCTCCACCACCTCTGCCTCCCCCCTCGGAGCCAAACTCATTGTTGGCAATAAGTTGCACGTTTCTCCGAGATTGTGTCGTCTAAATCAAATGTTGGTGTTCTTCCTCCCACTCCTTGTGCCACCCCCCCCCCCCCTATCTCTCCTCTACTTCTCCTTCCTCCCTCATCAGTGATCTCAGCCACTTCTCTGCCTGTGCTGAAAGCGCCTCAGCACTGCAGTGTGTCTGTGTACGGCTGCTGCTCCGACAACATGACGGCTGCCTCGGGAGTCGGACTGGCTGGATGTCCCAGTAAGTCCCTCGTTCACTTTGACCCTCCGACGTCTTCTCCGAGTTCTGTTGACGTGTTCGCTCACGTTAGGGGGAAAAAAAAAACGTAGATACTATCAGGCTGTTTCAGCACGCAGGCCTTATTGTCCTTGACTTTTACATTTAGAAAAATGCAGAGCAGAAAAAACGTTTCATCTTAATCCAAGGGAATAATTATGATAATCTCACACTGTATCAACATAAAAATCACCTGATGACTGATGATCTTGACGAATGATAAATGAAAGAGAAAACTCTGCATTTTGCAGTTAGACGGACGGGGGAAAATTCATACACATGAAGAAGTATATACAGACATTTAGTAAAGAGGAAAGTCACCTAAGCACATTTTATCCGGAAGCGTTTTTCTTCTGGAATAATGCTTGGCCATCAGATGAGCTGAGTATAAATCTTTAATACAGATTATCTATCATAGTAAACACTATTCCATTGCTGCCAGTTACAAAAGGAGCCGAGTCAGTCAAGAATCAACCGGTAGAAGCTGAGAGTGACATGTGTTGTTCTCCTCAGGTACCTGTCAGTGTAACCCGTACGGCTCCTACAAGGGAACATGTGACCCGGCCAGCGGACAGTGCTCCTGTAAGCCGGGCGTCGGGGGACAGAAGTGTGACCGGTGCGAGCCGGGCTTCTGGAACTTCCGTGGCATCGTGACGGAGAACATGAGCGGCTGCACGCGTAAGCAATCCCCTCTTTGTGTGTGTGCTGACTGAGCATGTGCACATTGTTGTACTGTTACACAACTCCAAGAGCAGGAGCAGTCAGTTGGTAAATGTAGATTCAGTCTTTAGTTAACCTAACTCCAATCTGTATGTGTGAGAAAACCCACAAAGACATAGGGAGAACAACTCAAACAGAAAGATGACACCCAAACTGGGATTTGAACTGGGAAACCGTTGCGCCATTGTGCCACAATACAAACAATCAGAACTGAAATATTAAGTAAATAAATGTCACGTTTCATAAAGTGCAAACATTGTATTTTATACCATGTAGACTGTAAATGTTAACTTCAAGATTAGGATCATATCTGTTTGGCAATGTTTTTTTTCAATAAAATAAAACATTTGCATAAAGCAAGCCAATCCACTTTTCCATGTTAATAAGAGCATTATCAACGGAAAAAAATAAATGAAGGGACATTTAGAATAGACACAAATTTGCGATAATAGATTAATTGCGATTAATTGTAATTAATCGCAAGTTAACTACGACATAAATGCGATTAATAGCAATTCAATATTTTAATCATTTGACAGCACTATATTTTATACCATGTAGACTGTAAATGTTAACTTCAAGATTAGGATAAATATCTGTAAAGTGTTGCACAGTAAAAAGAAGAGTGGTTGATATGCCCTTAAGTCATGTCACAACTGTACTGAACGGTCTGGATTCATTTGTATTCAAGTGAACACTGGGGTCACGGACCCTTGTTTGTCTTGGTGTAATGCGATATGGTGACCGGCTCGTACCCTGCCACTGAGGTATCATAGGACATTCGCTTCCAAAGCCACAGGGTGTTTTCAGTCAGCAGCGGGAAGCCTGCAGTTGCCTCACCCGTGGCCTGACCTTAACAAGGTTTACACACACACACTCACCCAACAACACAGCAGACAGTGCACCAATACCAGGTTGAGCTGGAGAGCAGAAAAAACAACACACATCATTGATTCTATGATGGGGTGGATGTCCTTCCCTGCGGTTGTTTTCTTGAGTTTCTGTTACATATTCCTCCTCCTCCTCCTCTCTCGGTTTCCCCTGAGGCAGGGTGAACTGTTCCCAACCCTTGACTCTCCAACAACAATGTAATGGGTTCAGAGGCTCAGGTCGCCTCAGACACACTTTAAACGTAATAATTCCTCTTACTGTCACCGTCCCGAATTGCTGCTTTTTCCTCATCAATCCCTCTCCCCCCTCTTTTCCTCTCCCTCTCCACGGCAGCATGTAACTGCGACGCCACGGGCTCGGTCCGGGACGACTGTGAGCAGATGTCAGGTCTGTGTTCCTGCAAGACGGGAGTGAAAGGCATGAAGTGCAACGTGTGTCCAGATGGAAGCAAGATGGGCATGAACGGCTGCGACAAAGGTAATAAGAGAGCGTGCCCAGGCAACCAGTGGAGCGTTCATAAACCACACACACACACTCGTACTCACACGCATAACCAGACACACACTTCCTAAGTGTTCCTCTGTCACTCCTCTGATCCTTGGATCAGCCGTGCAGCTCCCAGGTCTTCCTCTGTCTGCTCTTCACATCCATCTGCTCTATTGGCACAAGAAGAACTGGCTCCAGGGTGGTTGATCAATACTGATTAGGGAAATACTTGAGTGTACAGCTGACACATGACATATCACCCATTGATATTTTACTTTCTTTACATCATCTTCCATTTTGGACCATTTGCTTGAACGTGGATGTTTGTACTCCACATGTTAGGACTATTGATTACACTTGGATTAATAATTAAAAGCGCTCCAGCGGTTGCACTAGCAAAGATCAAGTTGAGGCAGAGTTGGGCTCATGCTGCGGGAGCCTGTTGCTCCTTGATTAAGATGCACCATCAGATATCGACAGGAAGTCAAAAGCCTAATGAAGCCAGCCATCCTGGCACAGTGGTGGTGCACAGTGCCACACACCCTGCCAGATGAAAAGGTGGTGGCACATGAAAGCAGGAGCAGAGGGAGTGGGGGGGGGGTGCTCTAAGCCTCTTTAATGTTGCAACAATGCAAACACCCCACGCTCACAGTTGGCCGGTCGATGGCAGGTTCCCCGGCTCCGGCTCCTGCTGCGGAAACTTCCAAGGCTCCAAGACATCAAAGGCAAACTATCCTGAGAGCACACACCTTTACACAAAACTAAACACTACTCATATTTTCTACCCCTGTAAAATAGTTTAGGGAAAGTGCTGCGGTCTATGAAACCAGGTGTAAGTCACACTGTGTGACATAAAGGTAGCTAGACAATTTTATGATTATATTACCACTGCTGTACTGTTGTACCGATTTGCAGCCTGTCCCCAACCTTTTGACACAGCTTAAACTCAACTATGATGTTGTGGTTATCTACAACCCTAGCTTCTAATACTAGTGCTACCACTCCCCCAAGTCAAGCCAACACATGCTAAATTAGTTGATCAAGAACATAAATGTTGTCTATTATCGGGAATATTCTCTACATGCAATGCAACTCTTTTGTTTTGAACCCAAACCACAGTCACACATGCTAACATCATGCTGACACACTGTCCATATAAAGATGGACAACATGTGTCATCTTCCTACTTTTCATAAATGAAGCCAAAATGTCCCAGATATGAACGCTGATAATGTCGTTTGGAGCTACAGGCTGCACAGTAGTGATAAAAAAAAAGAATTAAAACCAGACTTACCTGAAAGGGAACCACTGCTAATGATGGAAACCATCTTTGAGAAAAATGTATTTGAAACTATGACTTGTTAATTTGGTCCTTGTTACATCCACTAACATGGAGGAGACAGGGTTCATGACCTATATTGTATCCAGCCACAAAGGGGCCATTGCAATTCTTTGATTTGACTTCTGGGGAGCAGTCATATCCTTTATCTTTATCTTTATATACTGTCTAGATTGGAGGGTGGAGCTTGACACCAGCAGGAGCCCCCCCCCCCCCCCCCCTTTTTGTCTGAATCAGAAATCTTAAGTGTGACATTCTACAAAAAAGTGCAATATGCTCAGAAGCAACGGCAGCTGCATTAGTAAAATGCTGTGTATATGAATATAGCGAGGACTCGTATTTGGTGTGATTACATTCACATTTCATCATGCTGTAGAGATTTTGAGAAACCATTTTAATGGCTGTTTATAGGCAGAACTTTAGCTCGCTCAATAAAAGTGAGCAAGAGTCCTGTAATTTTAAGACATTAAATCTGCAGGCAACTTTTATTTTTTAAATTGAGCTCCACACTTTCGCACAACTGCCTCAGTCAGAATTCATGAAGCAGTTTCTCTACTGAGGCCTGCTGTAGTGTGCAGGACTAGTCAGGTAAGTTCAGATGATAGTACTGGGGAAATATATAAGCATGCTGATTGAGGATTGTTCATCTGTTCATCTAGCCTATTTCCATTCATTTATCCATCAATTGTAAAATATTTTTACAGACGATTCCAATTGTTTGGCTAACTATTTATATATCTGGCATTGCATTAGTGTTTTTTTACAAACTTTCTTCTCATCTTATTCTACAGAACAATGTCACGTGCACTATCTCATGTGTGGAAACATTTCACCCCATCCAATGTAGAAGGAAAGGCTGTGTGCATTTGTAAATACTGTGCAAAGACCTATGTTAAGAATGACACAACGATGCAGAAGCATATAGTCAAGTGCCCAAAGTTTCCTCAGGGCTCAAATCAGCCTATAACAAAACTAAATGTTTATATTTATGTCTGTATATGACAAGGTCAATACAGTTAGTATAAATTACCCACAACATTTCCAGTTTATTCCCGTAAATTCCCGTATATTCCCTTTAATTCCTGTTAATTTTCATGGAAAGTTTCCAACTTTGAATATTCCCGGAATTTTGCAACCCTAGCCAACAACACACTCTCATGTGCTCCGCAGGTCCCGAGGCTCCGACTTCCTGTGAGGAGCTGGTGTGCAGCTTCGGAGCTTCCTGCATCGAGGTGAACGACCAGGCCCACTGCGAGTGCCCCTCCCCCGACTGCGACGAGAAAAACAAATCCAAGGTGGGAGCGAGTTTGCAACACGGCATCAAATCAGAGAGACGTTGTGTCAGTGGCCTGTGGCGACTCAACATGTGTTCTAAACTCCACCCTCTCCCGCCATCTCTGTCACCGTGGAGCAGGTGTGCGGCTCCGATGGCGTGACCTACGCCGACCAGTGCCAGCTGAGGACCATCGCCTGCAGACAGGACAAGGACATCACAGTGCTACACTTCGGACAGTGCACAGGTGAGCCCCCCCTCCCCCCCGTTCACAAGATGATAAGCAGCGCTGTGGACCTCAAATTATCTCTCTCCTGCTGTTTCTCCTCCTCTCCATCTCTCCGTGTCCGTCCCAGAAAGTAAAGACACGGCAAAGTGAAAGAACATTTAGCGTGAATTAATCGCTTCCTTTCTGCGAGAAGTTACCTGCACATACCAGCACTTTGAGCAGTGATTCTATTCTGAGATTAGGCAAATCCAAGTATTTCATTTCATCGCACACATTTCTGACGAGCGGATAAGCTCAAAGTCACATGTTCGCCGTTCGTCATTTAGTATTCACGCTCTCTGCTGAGAATTTTGCTTTTCCTAGTTTCTAAAATCTCTATGATTAACATTTTCAAACAGGAGATATTTAGCTCATTTCCCTGCATAGAGTTTAGTGATATAAGCCCCGACTTCCTCTCGTGAGCGGTCGGATGACAGCGACATCATGTGCGACACGGAGGAAACATGAGAACAAGAAAGCCTCAGATGCTGTGGCATTTCAAATCCAGGCGTTTTTGCAGTTTGACTGGAGCTTGAACTTTGCGATCCCAGTAGATAACAGTGACACTTCCTCTTTGCTTTGCTGAACCTCTGTTGGGATTTGGCTTCATCTTCGCAGCATTATTCTGGCAGAAGCACAATGCTGCTTCCGTGTGCACCGGTGGATGTAGGGCACACGTGTACCGATTAAAAGGTGCAGCTCCCGCCCCTTGGTCCAGATGCCGATGGACATTGTTTGGATCCGTGTAGTAGGCGCTCTGACATGTGCCAGGGCCGCGGCTTCCATGTCGGGCGAAGTTGTTGCGCCGTCTGCCAGCTTGCATCACAACAGGGTTCTAGAGATGCCGCCGGCGAGGGAAGGGGGGGGTGCCAGCTGTGTGGCTCTGGCCACCAGCCACTGCCAGGTGTCTGGCATGTTGGGGTTTGCTAAAGTGTCCATTCACCTCATCGCTCAGTGGGAAGAGCTCGAGTGACCAAATACTTTTGTCATGGAAAAAAGCAGAGAGTCCCTTTCATTCATCTCTCTTTGTCAAACCTGAACTGTGCCATATTCACAGGCCGTTGCAGCTACACAAATAAGAAAGGAAAAAAAATATGCTCAGCGAGAGATCAACGAGGCTTTGATAAGTCCCCGAACATCTGGTTATTAGAGATTCAGTGCCGTGGGTTACCAGCAAAAGGTGCCAAAAATCCAGTTTGGTTTTCACATTCCTCTGTTGCCTGGCAATAGGGATGTGGGTTGTATGTAATCCCTCAACGAACATCGCAGCTCCGCGGAGGCACGAAGATGCCTCACAGCAG
Organism: Limanda limanda; assembly: GCF_963576545.1. Taxonomy (NCBI): domain Eukaryota; kingdom Metazoa; phylum Chordata; class Actinopteri; order Pleuronectiformes; family Pleuronectidae; genus Limanda; species Limanda limanda. The sequence goes on from NC_083642.1 coordinate 22,621,665, forward strand.
ACATGTTCTCTATCCAGGTCTCGGGGGGGGGGGGCGGGACCACCGACAGCCACAGAGGATCTTTTAATTTTTTTTTTTTCTCCCGGACACGGTTGCACGGCGGGTAGCTGCTCCGCCGCTGCTGTCGGCTCGGGGGTTAGATCTCCAGCTCATTTCACGTGTGGCTGGGTGCGAATTAGCATTTGCTCTGCCTCCACCCCTCGCCCCTCTGCAGCCCCGCCCGCCCGCCCCCCCCGCTGCCTACACGCAGCGCTTCCAGACGCCCGGCCTCGGCGCTGTGGCATGCTAATGCTCACCAAGCTGCTGGGTAGTTTGAAAAGCCAGCGATGCCAAGGGCTTAATGTGTGAATATTGATCTTTCTTTTTAACATCATTGGTTCCTCACAAGTTTTTATTATACCGCAGGGCGGGACTCCTGCTGTACGGTGATAATATTTATTTGTGGGGGCCGCAGTCTGGGAGGGGGGGGGGACAAACAAACTGAAACCAGACTAAAAAACAACATTCAATATGCCGGTCCTGTAGCCTTCATCGAGCTGCTGAGCAATGCCTAGCCTGCCGCAAGATTGCAACCTTGTGTTGTCTAAATGACTGTGGGAACTTTCATGCTGGTTGCATTTCTCAAAGAGATGTTGTAGGTCTCACACCCACGTAGTTGTCCGCAGTACCTCCGTGCCGACACCTTGAAACAGCAAGACATAACTTTGTTCCTCGATTCAACGCCTTGTAAAAGGGTGTTTTGGTAAAGATGAGACCAATTTGCCACCTGTATCAATACCCCATGGAAGATCTTCAACAATCAGGTAGAGAGCAGCCTCAGGTTCCGCTGTTACCAAAAGTTTAAGAACTTACATTCACTCTTATTTGGACAGGCACCCCACAACAGGAAGTGTTTAGGCAGAAGTAAACAATTTGAGGACTATTTCAATTGAATGCTCACACGGTCTACCAGGCGCATTGTGCAATTTAACTATTATTATCTAATTGAATGATGTTTAACATGTTTAAATAGGCTTTTTTTTGGCTCAGGATATTGGAGAGATTGTGCCTCGTGTTAACAAGCTGCACATTCTGCCACTAATAGGCACGCTAAATTAAAAAGAATCACCTTCAAATCTGCCTGCCTGTGACAGAGAACTTGCAACTCGTTCTGATGTTACCCGGCTCTCTGAAGTCTCTGAGCTGAAAGGCAGCGCAGCCACAGAGTGGGGGGGGGGGGGGGGGGGCGTCTCAGCGAAAGATGAAGCGATATCTGAGACATCCAGCCCAGAAAGGGAAAAGCTACTGTACCAAGCACCAGAGGGAGGGCATGTGGGCCAGTGAGCAAATTCGAGCGCCATGGGGGAAGTGACCACCGAGTTGGCAAAGACCTGCCCCCCCCATATGGTGTCATCACCTGTAGGTTTGCAGCAAATTGGCAACGGGTGTCAGCATATGGCACCAGCAGCCCCTCCCCCCCCCGCCTGTGTGTGTTAGCCGGGGTTCTGCTGCCTTCACCATTTGTCTCCCGTGTCCGGTGATTTTCTCCCATTTTTCAATCCCTCAGTCATCTTACCCTGCCTGTAGTCTTCCACTGCAGAGTTAGTTAACCTATTTTTATTTTTTCTTTCTGATTTAATCCCTTTTCTTGAGAGAGTTTGTTCCATCCTTTTCTCCCTCCTGCCTGTGTGGTTCCATTGTCTTTCTGCTCCGGTCTCCTGTTTCCCCTTTCCTCCTCCGCACTGAGCCCGGCTGACATCACAAACAATCTTAATAAGCACCTTTCAAAGATAACCACACGGCTGACACAGGCCATGATGACAGTGATTTTCTTCTTCCCTCCCCCGTGGCACGACCGTCCGTATAAAAAAAGCCGAAACACAAGCAAATGGACTGTTAAACCTAATTAAGAGACGCGTCGGCTGAACAGACTGTGTGCTGTGTTGTTTCTTTTCTTTGCTTCTCACACGTCACAGTAGCTCACTGCTTGGTAGATGTGCACGCATCAAACTCACATCAGACACCTTCCGTGGAGCGAGTGTAACGGACATGGACACGTGACTCAGGACTTGATTTTGGGGTCTTTATTCACCTGCAAACACCTGCAGAAACCAACATAGGTTCACTGTGAAAACCTCCTTTTTCTCCATACAAAAGTCCTCAGTGATACAGGACTACCCTCCATATTTTTCTTCCAGTATATAAAACAAAGTAAACACACCCTTATCAATTACATAAAAACGACACACAATAGTAACAAATTGTTGGGCAAACAGTTATTAAATCAGAAAGAAAACCCACATAGGGTCACTGTGAAAACCTCCTTTTTCTCCAGACAAAAGTCAAGATAGAATACATTTACATCAAAGGCTGCCGAAATCCACACGGCGAAAACAAAATGGCGGCCGCATTACGTAAATTACATCTCTGGAGGCTTCCTATTACAACATTGCCAAAACATATAAACACTCAAAACAACAGTGCAAGGTACTTATATATACACAACATGAAATTTAGACCGGACATTTATAAAGGAAAACTATAAAACACCGCAAAGCTTTTCCCCAGGTGACTTACCATCAGTGGTACAGGACTACACTGAGGGAAGGAAGAGCCGACAGGAAGTAACAAACTTTCGGGGAGCACAAAAAGTGGTACCCAGCAACATCACTTCCGCAGGAAGCATTAACAAAATAAAATAAAATTTGAAAAATACAAATTATAAATAAAAATAAGTACAGTACATTCTTAACTCTGTTCCACTGTCAGGCCTGGACTGAAATGAGGACTCAGATGCAGATGATTAAACGTATCAGCACACTTTATTGAATTCAGATCCTCAATGAAGAGTGACAAACAATTGGGCTATGAAAAAACTCACTTAATAAATCTTAGACCTGGCAATAATAACTGGGGGAAAGAATAACTCCCTAATAAATTCAAAACACACTAGAAAAAGGTTCAAAACATAAATAGTTCCTGAAGGATGACAAACAAAAGGGCTAGAGCAAGAAATCAAAAGCGCTCCCGAAGGAGGAAAATCAAACTACTATGAAACGGTACAAAAGAAAAGGCTCACCTAAACAGGAGGCTCAACAAACTAACTAAAACTCTCTAAACATAAATCGCTCCAAAAGGGAGGAAGAAAACTTTAACAAACCAAAAATCACTCTCAAGGAGGAAACAGAAAACAACTTACGTGGCGTAGCAAATCTCTTAGGCAAAAACACGACAATGACTGTGGAAAGGGCTTAGGTGCACGGACAAGGACGAAACCCTTTGGCACAAGACAAAGGGGAGACGCAGACTATAAGCACATGAGGGTGAAGGGAACAGGTGGAAACAATCAGAGACAATCAGACCGGTGACACATGAGGAAGGGCAAGTGACCTGAAACGATAGGAGAGTTAGGATTTCAAAATAAAACAGGAAGTTACGAGACAAAAACCCAAGACAAGACAAACCTCACCGCGGTGTGACATCCACGAGCAGCCTGACGCTGAGCTGGCCACCTGACTGACAGGTGCAGCCATGAGGAAAGGCAACGCATGCCAACCGTTCCTCGGCGATAGCATCACACTTCTTCGCTCTCCACTCAGAATCTCTCTTCCAACAGAGATCTGCTGAGCTTTAAGCCGACAGCCCGTGTGTCTCCCAGGCTTTCTGCCGTCTCAGGAGCTATCACATTTCACACCTCGGTAAATAATTGCAGATCAAACAGGCGATTATGGTTGTGTAATTAAAGCCTATACATAATGTTGGGTAAATCCTAATAAAATGGAAATCTATGGTATAGGGTTTGTTTGTAATCTCCTTTCCATTTCACCTACATGCTAACACATATCTATATTCCTGGTACATGATGAATTAAAGTGGGAATGGCGTGCCTCTGCAAAATCTGAAGGACTTACTTGCGTAGTGTCTCCCTGCCGACTCACTTCCCCCCCTCAGGAGTTTTTGTCCTATTTGTCGTTCTTTTATCGCAGGCAGTTTGTCCTTTTGCACCAGAGCTTTTTGCATTGGTAATGATGGTCTCTGCAGAGAGCCTCTCCCTCATTTGGAGGGATTCTTTTTTTCTTGTTCTGAAGTGTGTGTGCGTGTCTGTGTGAGTCTGTTGACAGCGGAGTGTGTTTGTGGTGGCGCTGACGGATGCTCACGCTCTCTGTGAGCAGCAGTCTGCCTTCTTTGAAGCCGAAGTTAAAGCCGGCTTTTTTTGCCCCATTTCTATCAATCATTCATCACCGGAGGCACTGGCTGTCGGTGATTAAAGCTTTGCTACTGGAGGGCAGCATTTGAATATGGATATATAATTCATAGGCATTGGCACAGCATGTTTGCAGCACACACACATGGACCCACAAACAAATGCATTCCATATGCGCTCACGCACAATCGCACCACATACGATGCACTGACACCAACTGGAGTAGCTCGGCCATGTTTGGGCGACATAACTCATCTCAAGCTGGAGCACACTTCATTGGATAGAACTCTGATTGCATGATGTCATCTCTTGGCATGTCCCATAACCACTTTCTGTATGAATGCCCTTTCATTCCTCAGGGTTTTTTCAAGTAAAGGTTCCAGACATCTCATCCGTTACAAGGTTTTTAATTAGAGCATATCTGTGTTTTATTTTTTTATGTAATTTCATAATGACGTTGTTGTGCATCAGGGAGAAAGGTTAGAGGATCGACAAGGCCATATTCATTCCGACAGCGTAGAGGTAAAGATGTGGTCAGCACCATAGATATATATAAAGACTAGATGTCTCGTTCGACGGAGCCGGACGCCCGCACATGGCGGCCATCTTGCTAGAGTGAGCTCGCTCACCCATAACATTGTGTTGTAGTGGTACTTACTTTTTAAATAACCATAACTTGCTAAATTTTCAACCGATTTTTAAACGGTCTGGTTTGTTATAAACGTCAGAGATGTAGTTATGACACTGCATAAATACTGGATTTTTTTAGAAAATAACATAATTATTCATAAGTATGCAGTGGCATATCTACATCTCTGACATTTATAACAAACCAAACCGTTTAAAAATCGGTTGAAAATTGAGCAAGTTATGGTTATTTACCACTACCAACACAATGCTATGGGTGAGCGAGCTGCCCCCTAGCAAGATGGCCGCCATGTGCTGACATCTAGTCTTTATATATATCTATGGTCAGCACTAGGATGTAATGATCATCAAGAGGCTTCGATGTGGTTTATTGGCTAAAATCAAACATTTCCATCTTTGCTCCGTCATTCATCCATTCCTTGCTTCCTGCCCTTCCCTCTACCAGAAACCATCTCCGAGCCGGCAGAGCGACCGACCCCCAACCCCTTCACCACCACCCCCAGCTCCAATGCCGCCGCCTCCATCACCACCGCAGCCCCCATCCCCACCAACATGGTGTGGGCCATCCCACCTCCGAGGACGGCCGAGACAGAGACCACCCAGCGGCCCCCGGCCACCACCACCTCATTTTCTGCTCCCAACCACAACCGCTCCCGAGCTAACGACCACCACCACCCAGACATCCACATCAAGCCACCTCCCTCCACCACCGCCTCATCCCGCAGCAGCAGCCCCCCTCCCTCCGCCGCAGTGTCCTCCTTCGAGGGCTCGGGCAGCGGCGAGCCGAGTGGGGACGACCAGACGGAGGAAGAGGACGAGCCGGAGCTGGAACCAGGAAGTGGCGTTCCCACCGAGGCCAGTGGGGCAGAGGAGACTGTCGGTAAATCACTGCTCTTTCACTTCATTATCCACAATGCTTTGGGTGTTTGTGGATGTGTGACCACCTCACACATCTCTTAGCTGATATCATAACACATTCATGCCATCATCTGTTGATTGAGAGTTACACGGGAATCAGCGCAGGCTTATGTATTTATGTATTCTCCACGTTCTCCCTCCTGGCTGCAGCAGCTGGGAGAGAGAAATGTCAAAGCCAGGCTGGTGAATCTAAGTAAACAGATGCTGCTGGTGTCATTTCATCTTGCAGAAGATGTATCTCTCAATTTCAGAGAGAAAGGAATGTATTCGCATGGTTTAGTGTCGAAAGATCACCCGTGCTCTTTTCTTCCATTCCACCAGCGCTTGCTCTCAAAACAAACCCAGGCTCTGTAAAATACACTGTGTGTAGGCCAAATGAAACTGTTGGCCCACATCTGGGGATCTCACGAGTCCGACTTGACAGGCTGATGCGACTGAGAGAGTGTGTGTGTGTGTGTGTGTGTGGAGGCTGTTTACCTTGTCACATGACTAGTCTCAAATCTATCTGGACATGCCCTCCTGACAGTAACAGCCAGCTGCGGTTTGTGGGCCTGTGGTCGGACAACAAGGGATGACTGAGACTTTTCAATCACAACTTTTTTTTTTATCCTGTTGTTGCTTTCCGTCTATCCATCCACCTTGGCTGACAGCTCGCCATAACAGGATAGCAGTGATGGAACAGCATGGCCCCATCGCGCTCTTCCTCAACTCTTCCTCTTCCTCCCCTTCCTCACTCCTTCTCCCAGAGTCAGAGATTTATTCTCTTGTCAGCGGCCGACCAGAGAGCTCAGTGACGCGAGGAGCATGTCGCTCGTCTGCCAAGGAGACCCAGTGTCTCATGGCTGTGTGTGTGTGTGTGCGTGTGTGTGTGTGTGTGTGTGTGTGTGTGTGTGTGTGTTACAGATGTTTGCTTTGGTATATGTTTCTATATATATATATTTATATTTATACCTGTTTAAGAGCAGATTAGGAGATTAGACAGTTAAGATTTAGTGAACATACACATTTAGTTTTGCAGTCTGTTTGTGTATTTTATACATTGTGTGTATCAGAGTATTATCTTTGTTCTGTGTGCGTGCGTGCGTGTGTGTTTTACCCTTATCTCCCTCTCCATTCCTCAGTTTGACCGATTCCGAGTGCACATATCACTGTCTGACTATATAAATGTGAGCAGGTCAGAGGTGGGTGGTTTAACGTTTTGTATCCATGCTCTGTTGAAATCTGCTCTCCTCCTGCATCTCCAGCTCTCTGTGTAGGTGTGTGCGTGTGCGTGTGTGTGTGTGTTTGTGTGTTTATTTGACAGCGCCTCATGGCTCCCAGTGGAGTTGTGCAGCATCCCCCCCCCCCCCCCCCCACGGCCGCCACTCTCCCCCTTCAGCCCAGCATTTGTAAATCTGCGGACCACATGCCAACAGATGCCCTATAAACCACCCCCCCCACCACCCCTCCTCCCTCCTCTCCCATCCTTTGACCGCGAGTCCTTGAGCGAGACGTCCCCTCGCCTCTGACGTCTTTACGACTTGTTTAGCCGCTAGCTGTTTGCCTCCGCAATTATTTCTAATCTCAGTGTGGCCATAAACTGCGCCGCTCCGACCAGGACGCCGCCCGAGCCAGCGCCGCCATTAGAGAGGACCCGGGTCGGGCTCCTGTTCCACACTCATTCTTCAGAGAGAACGACCAGCCACTTTTATGTCCCAAGATAGCCAGATATACAGTGACTGGAACACAAACGACTGTATGGTTTTTCCCCCTCCTCTCGGTGAACCTTGAAGGTAACTGTCAGCCAACCAATCAGCAGGGAACGGCGACTACACCCCCCCCCCCCCACCCCCCCCCCCGACCCATTTAACGTGCTCCCTGAGCCACATGACTGGCAGCAGTGGTCATTATGTGCTCTCTGCCGGACGAAATGAGTTGCAGGTGTAAAATCAGTTCCCATGAAAATGCCGTACAATCACTCCTGACAATGCCTTTATCAGATCAGTGCTCAGCAGACTGGAAACACGGAGCCACCTGCAAGGAGGTCAGACCAAAAGAACCAAAAGGAAGTTGTAGATTTGAAGCTGAGAAACACTTCCTGTCCTCAGCACCTCCACAGTGCTCACTAACCTCCAGTTCTCCCCTTGTTTTCTGAGATAAGCTGTTTGCCAAATGCTGCGATTATTAATTTTATGAGCCTCCTGTTTATCGCCCCCAGGTACCACGCTGGCGAGCACGACTGTTCCCTCACCTGAAGTCAGGTCGTCCTGCGACAACACGGAGTTCGGCTGCTGTCCCGACGGCAAGACGCCATCCAACACTCCAGAGGGCGCCAACTGCCCCTGTAAGTCAATACCCCTCCAGACCCTTCTGAAATCCCCTTCTTACCCAGCTGTCCCTCCCCCCTCTCCTCTCTGTTGGTACTCTGTGATGAGATATGATAAAAGAGCTGGAATCCTGACATCCCTTCCACACTAGCTGCTGCTCCACTAGCTTCTGTGACTGAATGCAGCGAAGCAGAGGAGCGTAAATCTCCACTGAGGCAACGGTGTTTTTGAGAAAGAGAAATATGTTCCTAGGTTTCACCATCCATCTTCACAGATACAGCAAAACAGTATCTGCTACAGCTCAAGCGATTAGCGAGAATTAATGTCTGAACCCTTTGTGATTTTAGGAAATTCAAACAACAAATAATTGGTCAACAACGGCAATCATTGAAGGAATAGTTCACCACTGTTGAAATTTTTTAAAATGTTGAAGGTTAGCTGTTACAGAGGGAAACAGCTTGCCTCTCTCCCACATAGAAATATAACTGCACCTCTAAAGCTCACCAACACTTGTTAATTGCGTCTCTGTTTAATCTGTACAAAAACAGAACAAATTAGGTCTTTACTATTTTGTTATCTTCTTACTCTTTTCTTTTGCTTTCAATTCCTTTGGGCTTGTGTAGAAACTGTTTGTCAAAGCCTCCTTAATCCAGAAATAAATACACGCATTTACTATATATATTTATATTTTGTAAAAACAAAAGTAGTTCCCTACAAAGGTCTGATTTCTTTATTAAGAATTATTCTTCGAGAAATAAAGGGGGGAAATTATTTCACAATGTTTAAAAGAAATGCCTTGACAGACGGACAAACACAGACAAAAACATGTCCTCCTTTGGCGATGATAAAAAACAAAACATGACAGATCCTTGAACACTCAGATAAACTTGGGCCTTTTGTCGTTCTTCATGTGTCAGTGTTCAAATCACAAACATGTAAATAACTAATTATAATAGAGTGGCACAGCACAGATTGTTTGTCTATTTCTCATCTACATTACTCTCTACTCTTCATATATTAAATTTATAAACTTAATTTCTTGATATATCAAGAATCATCATGTGTTTATGGAATGTTTACTTTGGCATTAGTGCTATTGTGCCATCTGCCTCCAACAACCAGATGGACAGGTGTTTTATTTTTTCTGCAGCAGTGCTTTCATTAATCACCTCCCTCATATGTAAATGATCATATTGGTGAGTGGAAGAAAAAAGAAATACACATTGAACCGTTAAGTCTGACATAAGAAATTTGGGTTTATAAATTTGACAACACCTCACAGTGTGACTCTGATATGAGTCATACTCTGCAACACTCAAAGCACATTTTCATTCCTCTTGTAATTCTCCTTAGTGAGCCATAAACCAAATTTTGTTGACACCTATATCTCAATAGTGTGATGCCTGAAGCTGCTTCCCTTTGGAGTCTGATGTCAGATGGTAGTGATAATGCTACTCACAGCTGGTTTTAGCCAAAACAACTGTTCTAACAAACCATGAGTGACACACTTGGTTTGCAGAGACAGGAATGCTTCCGTCGTATTAACCTCTGCAGAGATCCCAATCACACATTCACCACAGGCTTGAGATACAAAGTGGAAATTGCTTGCGGTGTTCACCAATATTGATTGGAACTAAATTTATTATGTTGAGCCAAGCTACTCTGCGATGGTTCTTCAGGACAAAAAACAAACTTTGGAACAATTTGATGTTGCCTGTCTCTAGCAGCTCCAAGCTATGAGCGTGCATGCCACAGAACTTGAACACTTTCTTTGTAAAAATGCACTCTTGTGAATTCTGCTTGTTGGGCATCAAATCTCAGCCAAAGAGCATTTACTATTTCTCAAAACTCAGCAACTTATCCAGTTAAGCTGCATGTTTCCAGCTGTAATGATGCTCAAAATTGACCTTTTTCATCACTGTGAATGCATCACCGACTCGGAGGCCGTAGGTTCCCCAGTCCTAGTTTGATTCAAGAGTTAACATCATATTTTGGGGGCCCTGTGCTTTGATGTGTAAATAACCATTCATGTTTTTACTCCTGCCTTTTTCTATCTTACTTCACCTTCTCTTCTTTTCCTGTAATCTCCCACCTCTTTTTGCACTGAGCCCTTCTCTTTATCAGCCAGTGCCACCGTTTGCTATCTCCCTCTTGAGCTTTGTCTTAGTCCTTTTCTCTCCCCTCCACCCAGTAAGTCTCAATCCAGTCTTGCATCAGTTCATTTCTCTTTGGAGTTGAGAGGCGAGAGAGTTGAGGGACTACCAGTAGCCGACAAGCGCTGGTGTACCAATCAGTGCCTTCTGCCAGATTCGGCCCGTAAAGATAAAGGGATTCTCTCTCCCCGCTGCCTCTCTATCTCTCTTTCCCGCCATTCCTCTGTTGAAATCTGCTCTCTGTTTGTCCCAGCTATGTAAGTCTGACTGATAGTGAAAGGAGAGATTCTCTCCGACTCCCATAGGAGCCCTAGGTCACGACTTGAAAGAGCTGCGCCGAGTTTCTTTTCTGGCATGAACATCCCATCGCCTCCAATAAACCAGGATATTTCTCTGCCACACATCACAGCGATTCCACAACCCTCTGCTGTTTAGTTCCTTCACAGAACTCATAGGAAACAGAGGTGAGGCCATGTCGATTAAGGTTGGATTTGAAGGCATTTGGCCCCAAATCCAAACAACAAAAGACACAGATTTTAGCTGTAAGACAACAGTTGTAACAAATCCCCTAAAGCCTGTAAATATTTATCTCAGCCAACAATGACGGCACAGCAGCGATCAATACTTCATTCAGCTCAAGTGTTGCCAATAAAAGCAGGCAGCGCTATAGGCAGATCAATACGCCGGATCTTTTTTCCCCTGAGAAGGGCTGAGCCAATCCCCTTCTCATTAGGAGTGAAATGACACGTCCTTCATACTAGAATATCTATCTGCCACCATCTCACTGTAGCGTACAATTTATTGGCATGGTTAACTCAACTCAATTCAACTTTATTCGTATAGTGTCAAATCACAACATTCCCACCAAGGCACTTCACATGGCATTAGTGTTTTTTTACAAACTTTTTTCTAATCTTATTCTACAGAACAATGCCACGTGCCCTATCTCGTGATGAGACATTTTACCCCATCCAATGTAGAAGGAAAGGCTGTGTTCATTTGCAAATACTGTGCAAAGACCTATGCTAAGAATGACACAACGATGCAGAAGCAAGTGCCCAAAGTTTCCCCAGGGCTCAAATCAGCCTATGACAAAACAAAATGTTTATATTTATGTCTGTATATGGCAAGTTAAATACAGTTTGTATAAATTACCCACAACATTTCCAGTTTATTCCCGTTAATTCCCGTTAATTCCCATTAATTCCCGTATATTCCCATGGAAAGTTTCCAACTTTGAATATTCCCGGAATTTTGCAACCCTAGTCAAGACCTTACAATATTATGGAGAAACTCAAGAGTTCTTTTGCGACTTTGGAGAGAAAAAACACTCTTTTAACAGGAAGAAACCTCAAGCAGAGCCAGACTCAGTGTGGTCGGCCATGTTTTCACCCGTTCTTCTTCCTCTGAGAACTCTGCTCCCTGAGATTAATGCTTTAACGTAGGCCTTTCCATATGTAACATTCACACAGGGCAATATGACATCATATATAATGGCTAGCAAATGCTCATGTGAGAGTTAATGGCACGCTAAGGGAAGTCTAACAAATCCATTATAATTTCCACTTCGGCAGAATCTGATAGTCAAATGGCTCTGTCCCTCTTTTATCACTCCCTCTCTCTGCTTCTCTTTATGTCCGTCACGGCACTGGGCCAGAAAATCACTCTCTCTGATGTTTGTCTTCTTTGCAGATTAAAAGTCAAGATCTCTCTCGCCGCCACCTCTCTTTTTCTTTTCTTCCCCCCTCAGTCTTATCGGCCAAACCTCGGCCGTTTGCCTCTATTTTATGTCTGCCATCACATCTGAATCAATGTGTGCAGCCCGTGAAAGTAAAGGCGAGTGCGTGCGTGTGTGTTTGTGTGTGTGTGGTGACTGCTGTCCGTTTCATGCAATTTTAACCAGGCTGTGTCAGTCACCGGTCTGGTGGCATTAAGGAGACAATTACGGCTATCTTTCACGATAATCATACAAGTGCTCTTCCCGTTCTCCCTGGTGTTGCTCAGGCAGGGGCAGCCGTGATTGATTTGGGCAATTTGTTCTGCTGATTACGAGCAGCGTGGAAGCCCGGCGTCGGTGCCTCACATGCTCCTCTGTTCCTCACCTCGCACGCACACACACACACACACACACACACACACACACACACACACACACACACACACACACACACACACACACACACACACACACACACACACACACACACACACACACACAAACACACACACACACACACACACACACACACACACACACACACACACCAATCCCCTCCACTTTCAGCTTTATTTCAAGTCCTCTCCTCTGGCGCCAGTAGGAAGAAACCGTATAAAGAGTTGATAGATGGTGGACAACACAACCCCCAAGGTCGCACTGGGAGGCATTGTCTTTGCTGAAGAAGGCACTTTTCCGAATGGCTGTGGGCTGTTTTTCCTCTTTAGTGTGTGTGTGTGTGTGTGTGTGCTGATTTTGTCTTCATGTATTTGTGTGTCTGTCTAACTTGTTGTCTTTTTACCCAGCCCTCCATGCCCCGGCCAGCTTTTGGGACACGTCTCCGTCTGGTAAAACTGGCCCAATTTCCCCCCGACTTTCCTTCCTTCTATGTTCCTTCCTTCCTTCTCCCATACCTCACAGTCCATCACTTCCACCACCTCAACCTCCGCTATGTTCACCTGTAACTGCCGAACTCCCTTTCAAACCCCCACTCAATCAGCAACACACTCACTTCCGCCTCCCTTTGTCACACACACACACACAAACACACAATCCATCACTAACCCGAAATTGGCACCACCCCAAAACTGGGCACCGTGTGAAGGCAGTGGGATCTGAGTAGTGATAGTAGAAGGTTTGAGCTCTTCTGTCTCAGTATCACATCTTCATTCCCTCCTCTCCTCTCCTTCCAGCCACCATGAGGTTCAGTGGCTTCCTGCACTTGGACCAGGTGGAGGGCCAAGAGATCTTCTACACCCCGGAGATGGAGGACCCCAAGTCGGAGTTGTTCGGAGAGACAGCCCGCAGCATAGAGAGCGCTGTAAGTGCATGGAACACATTTTAACCAGCAATGATTCTGAATGATTTCCCGGCTAAATCAGCAATAAAAACAATATTATGTCCACATGTCCTTTTCTTTTAACGTATGAATATCTATCTTAAAAAATACCTTTGTTTCACTTTTCTATTCTCAGGGGTTTTGCTTCTACAGCTTTAAGTGGTCTGATATTAACCAACAGCCAAGAGCTAATGGTGGCTAATGTTAGTTAATATAATGTAAAACAAGTTATGTGCAAAGAAATAATGAATCAGTTCAAAGACTTAATGAATCTTCTCTGCCTTTGCCATTGTTAAATTAGATTGTAGTTTCAGACTTGGTCCCATGATGACAACGTTTTAAAGCTTCACCAGTCGCAATGTAATCAGATGATTATGTAACATGAAAGGTTTTTCTTGTGACAGAGCCATGTTAACAGCATTTGTTTATTATTTTCACCAGAATAAGGTCATACTCGGGAATAAGCAATGATGAAATCAAGATATGGAGTATTCTGACACATTATGTGAAAATGTATACGTCTTAATCGCCTTGTAACGCCCCAATTGGAGTTTCTATACAACAAGCACTGTTTTGACAGTTACTAATTCATTGTTGACACATGCTCTAGGTGTAAACAAGATGGAAAAATAGAAAGGAGTTGTAGCTTTTGCAAAGTGAGAAAGAAAGCAGGGCCTGAGTCATAAGCAGGCTATGCTCTGTAACATGTGGAATATCCTATAAGCAACTCATATAAACACCATAATCAAAATAATGTATTTTCTGAATAAGGTAAATTGTTGGAATATAGTTGTGTGGGTTTCTTTACACTTGTTCACTCGCCAAATCAAACTCAAACTAGACAAGCCCTCATAGATATCAAATACCTGGAAGGGTCTAATTCAGTTGGTCAGACTTAGTCTGTAAACCCCTCACGCTACATGATCATTTGGCAAGATGATTTGTTGGGATCAGCCTCAACTCCCCTGCTATTGTTCGAGGGGCTGAATCAGACCCCACATCGGGTTGATAATCCTCTGGTGCACAGCAGACATTACATGTCTTTAAGCTCTTTCTTTTGGTTCTCAGCTCCACAAACATCACTCACCATTTCCAGAAAGACCCCTGTTTTCAGCTTTTAAAAAACTTGACAAACTGACAGACACTGTAGGTTGATGATATCGAAACACAGCTGAAAGTGGAGTCAACAATCGAGTTATACTCAGATTTGATTCAGGTGGCCATAAAACCTGTGTAACCAAGAAATAACTTGCCGACATGTTCACCACAGCACCTTTTGTAATTTGATAAAATGCCATATGTTGTGTTTTCACTTTGTTCTAATGGCCTCGAGTGTCCAAAAGAACTCGATTAACACTGACATGGTCGGGCTGCACATTTTGTGCTTTCCTAAGCATGCTCTCATCAAGAGTAGAAAAGCTTCTGAGTCAACATTTCAGAGAATCATGAGACACAAAACTCTTCAAAGAGAGCCGGACTAATCGAATTCTCCCAGCCCCTTCAGGCGAGCTTCACTGCAAACTGGGCTGTTGTGGTTTCTAACCTCAATGATAAAAAGTCAAAAACATAGTCAGTGGCTGCAGCCAGGGAGAAATGTCATCGATTTTTAATAAATGTTGGAAATCCGTTTAATCAGATGATCCCCTTTTTTACAGTGATTAAATACCAGTGTTTGACATATAAAGTGGATCAGAGGGACTTTCATGGCAGTTTAATAATATTTTTTCTGCAGGTATACGCAGGTTTTTTTAAAGTAGGTGAACCTGCTAAGAAGGCATTAGACTAATTTCCTATTTCCAGTAGAGGAGTTTGCTGCGTCGTGTTCCCGGTGACCAATGTGCCAGAAGCTGAGAAGCTCAGAAAAAAAAGGTTTCTGTTTCTCCCAAAACGCTAATAATGGTTCATGGCGAAAATGCACGGAATTTCAATGCGCATCATAACACTGTGTCAGTGTCTAGACTGCCAGAATAGTAGAGAAGAAGAAGAAAATAGAGCGTTCACCCAGGTACAAACCTCTGTCTGTTGCAGAGACATTTGACCTGGGAGTGAATGCTGATTGAATCCATTCTCATTGCAGATGTTAGTGAGTGTTTTGGACGCTACTATCCAAAAGTTATTTTTCATAAACAGGATAATATATATTCCTCACGTATACTGCTGATTAATTAAGATTTTTATTATTTATTCAATGCACTGCAGCCAAACTTTAGTCTGAGTTAGCATATATATAAATATATATCACATAAGGCTTCCAGCAATTTGTTAAGTTTAAAAAGGGAATTATGATATTTTAAAAAGTGCTCTCTGCAGACTAGTGCGAAGACTAATTTGTTGATTCCCTGCCAAACGCCTCAGTATCGAAAAGCAGCAATCTGTGTGAGTTTAATTAGGATTCAGATATCTGAACGCTCAACTCAAGTCCTATTTCTGGATATGAGTCGAGTGTGGATGGTCACGATCCAGACGCTGCTCACGAGCCCAGTCCTCTGTGCGGTAATCACTGTGGTGCGGTTTACTCTGCTCGCATTTCTCCACTCTCCCTTTTTCTTTGTTGAGGTCAGACCTTTGAAAACATGTCTCTGATGTCAAGCCAGGGCCTCACTCCTCAGATGAAATGGGGGTTTGTGTTTGTATGTTTGTTTGTGCGTGTGTGTGTTTGTGTGTGTGTATACACAGTACACACCAACAGCTGCTGTATCGGTGTCACTAGCCCCCACTGGGACCTAATCTGCTACCTCACAGCAGTTTGTGTGTGTCTGTGTGTGTGCGCATGTTGTGTGTGTTGCCTCGTTAGCGCTCTCAGCCTGTGTGTCTCTGAAGCCTGGTGTGCCACTTGACAGCAACCCCTCCTTCCCCATCTCCCAACACACACACTGAGCAGATTCAAATTCAAATTTAAAACAACTTTATTTGTCCCCAGAGGGCAATTCTTAGGCAAAACACAAGTAAAACCAACGATGACATCATTGTAATGTCTACAGACAATTAAAAAATAGTGCTGTACTGACATTATAAGTGAAAACTCATTGAGAGAACAAAGACAAATACTGAATGCCTAAAGTGAGCGGAGCACATACAGTTACACACACACACAAAGTACACACTCAGATATACAGTCCAAACACATAAAGAATTGAGCCGCAGCAATGAGTTAATAAATTGGAACATGTGAGCGACAGCAAAGTTGAAGAGGAAAAGAAAGAGCAAGGAGTAAATCAGTGTGGGATTCTGTCCACAACCATTTGCATCTCTAAGCCCCAGTCAGAGGATTATAAATGTAACCGTTCACTTGTGTCTAAAGCCTCAGTAATATGTTTTTGGTAAAAAAGCATGAACAAAATAATATGTCATCTCCACCACACGTTCCTGCTGATTTTGTTAGAAGAGAATCATTTTGCGGACAATGCCTGGCTTTAGAAATGCAGATGAGCAGTGTGGAAGGACCCTCAGTGGGAACAATGGAGGCAGTCATGAAGAGGCTGCTGCAGTAAAGTGGGTAAAGTGGGTTACCACCAGGCCCTGTGGCTCCTGTGATTCTAACAAGCTGCTGCTGCGGCGGCGAGGACGAAGCGAAGGATTTGCCTGTTTGTAGCTCGTCGTGTGATTGATTTTAATCCTCCGCCGCCGCTGAGCGTGTGTATGTTTTAAGTTCTAGCATGAAAATTGGTCCATTTTTATTTTGGGGCTGAAGGCAACTTCAGTGCGACTTCTGTAATGTCACTGTTGGCTTAAAGAAATGCACGAGTCCTCGCGGAGCTCCGCCGGCTGTTCCAACACGCACTCAGCAGGGGCATCAGAAGCAAAACCAATCACGAACACATGTCAGGGTAGCTAGACATTTATCGTAGCTCCTCCCGAAAAGCTTGTTCTTGTAATTAATGCCACGGCTGCTGCTAAATGTCATTTTGTGCACCCACACCCAAAAGAGTTCTTCTCTGCGCTCCAATTTAGGAGGGTCTCTTTTTCTTCCTCTGAGCCACAGTGGAGTCTTCTGGTGTTCTACCCGCTGCTATGAAAGCACAGGGCTCATTACCAGCCCCATTTATCATCTCTCCTCTCTGTCTGTTCTCTCCGTCTTTCTCTCTCTCTCTCTCTCTCTCTCTCTCTCTCTCTCTCTCTCTCGTTCTCTGTGTCCCCCTCCAGCTCAATGACTTGTTCAGGAAGTCGGAGGTGCACAAAGATTTCATGAGCGTCCGCGTCCGGAACCTGGCGCCCAGCAACTCCATCCTGGCCTTTGTGGAGGCTCACTTCAGACCAGGTGAGAGCAGAACTGCAAACAGACACAGAAACTCTATGTGTTTGGAATCAGTTATGATTCGTCGCCCTTTGTCTTTTAGCAAGCAGGCTATCTCAGAAATTATTTACATAATTTAAATGAAACTGGGATTAAAGTTAGACCATTTGCCAAGCAGAATAAGCCAGTATGTTACCAATATTTAAGCAATAACCTTTATTTACTTTTCACTCCTCACTTTTAGCCTCTTCTCATGCACAGATGAGTTTGTGTAGAGCTCCATAATTCCGCAAATTCCACACACAGTTTAAAAGCCATCACATTCTCTTAAAACTTATTACTTAAATCTAAGTATCAGTGGCCTGCTTGACATGAATTCCCATTATTCCTGAAGGTAGCAACCACACTGTACTTGCACATATCCACTCAGAGTAATCCAGGGAACTTAACTGAACAGTAAGTGGTACTACAGCTGTAAAAACTTTGATTGAAATGACCGTGTCTCAGTGTTTATGCCTCACCTCCCACAGTTCCTCAATGTGCAAAACATTACCAGGTCTTAAGTATCGTTCACAATAATCATCTGTTTTTTGTTGCCTTGTGCGCTGCTGCAGATTAAAAACATCTACACCTCACTCTGATTATTATAACCACACATTCAATAGTATTTTGAAGCCTTGGCAGAAGTATATACCATTTGAGTGTTTTATCATTATTTATGTTATTTGGCTCATGATATTGTGAGGCACTGAATGTTTCTCCCAGTTTTTATCTCAGTGCCAACTTATTCGCTTGCTTGCAACAATTTGGATTTTGTAGATGTTGAGATTGGTGTCTGATATTGATCAGAGCCAGGATAAGTTCATCTGAAATGATGGAAAAAAAAATGTTGGATTGTGCATAACATCCACTGTAAAGAAGATATCAGGTTATAATTATATTATTATAATAGTTTACAATTCAACAACTAGATGTGAGTTGCTCATGTTTTTTTAATCTGTTAAAGGTTTGTTTATTTGACCAATGGGCTGTATTTTTTAATTGCCACACTTCAATGTGCTTCTATTCATTAAATTAGAATCTTTTATGTCTAAAATTCGAGCCCCAGTTGATGTGGAACAACCGTACATTTACAAGGCTTCTTTTGCACAACACAAACAACACCACCCCTGTCTTTTTCTTTCTTTCCTTTTATGAGCGTCATTTAGCATCCCTCACACACTTCACACAGGGCACCGGACGCTGTACAGCAACACTCCTCCATGGCCGGTAAAGTGAGCATCTGCAGTGAAGGTTATGAGGGTAATTCATCTAGAACAAAGCCAGACAAGCAATAGGTGGAGGACAAGCGGTCCCCAGAGAGCCTCCACCTGTCCTACACAAGGCTCTCCGATAGTATCCAGTGTATCACTAAGGAAGCTCGGGCCCTCTATTTGCTTGGGAGTGTTCCTCAGGAGACTTGTCCTGAGTGGTTCTACCTCTGCTTCCTTGTAGATACAAGATACACAGTGGAGGACATCGAAGGATCCCTGCTGAAACAGCTGAAGGCCTCCAAAGAGACCAGCATCGCTGTGAAGAAGCCGGAGGACGAGAATATTCGCTTCACCAATTATGGTAATACAGTAGTGTGTAGGGATTTACAGAATGAAAAGGGGGTTTAAGTTATTCATGAGGTGATTTATCGAAGGGTTTAAGGGTTTTGAAAAATGAAATCTCAGCACCTCAGGCTCAACATGCTTTAATACATGTTTTCTCCTTTTCTAATTTTGATTGTTCTCGCCGGCATCACTCGCAGGCCTCTCCACCACGACCACCACCACGTCATCCGTCACCACAGCTGCTCCCACCACCGCCACCACCACCACCAGGCCTCCGCCGACCTCCCCCTACATCACCCGCCGGCCGCCGGGCACCACCCGCAGACGCACGACCACGACGTCAGCACCGGCGACCACGCCACTCCTCACGACAGCAGCCGTCACCACGACCTCCCAGCCTCCAGCCACCACCGTCTCCCACATCAGGGGCAAGCTTCACCACAAGGCCCACAAGCCGTGCGACTCCCACCCCTGCCTCCACGGGGGCACCTGCGAGGACGAGGGCAATGACTTCAGCTGCAAGTGTCCCGCCGGGCGGGGGGGCTCGGTCTGTGAGAAGGGTGAGCTTTATTTCTTCTCCAATATTTGTTATAACTTCTATATCAAGTTTGACTTTATTTCAAACTCGTCTAATAAAAGGAGCTGGAACAGAGTTTGAATACAATACGCTACTGTCAGAATTTACTGTTTCAGAGAAACCACCAGTGGCCGATTTTGACTTAATATTGATTTTGCAGCAAAGGATTGAGGAGGGTTTTGGGCAGTTTTGTGTGAAGAGCTTGTGAAGGACTGGACTAAAAATGCAGGACACGAGACGGACAAGATTTTTAGGTTCTTATTGTAAAATGTAATCTTGCTGGGGGGATATACAGAGGTGTGGAGCTGGAGCCAGGATTCCTCACAGGCTGAGCAGGGCAGGCAGTGATTCCATTAGAGTGGAGAGAACCCGAGAAAAACCTCAAAAGTTAGGTGCGATCTGGCGAACACTGGAGTGAGGATCAATGGTTTAAGTACTTCAACCGGTGAGTGGTTATTGGAATTGAGTGTCAGGCATGTTGGAGGGTTGGTGAGAGTACATTGGGGGGGTGGGGGTTATAAATAAAATATATTTATTCTGGAATAAGGAAGAAGTTTTGAAACAAAGAGGTGAAACTTGATTAGAAGTTTGAGTAATGACCAGTGGTGTATAAAGTACTTGAAAGCCATACTTGAGTAAAAGTAGAGATATCTTACCTGAAAGTGACTTCGGTAAAAGTAAAAGTCACCCATCAGAAAATGACTTGAGTAAAAGTCTTAAAGTAGCTCATACTAAAAGTACTTAAGTATCAAAAGTATCTGGTGTTGAAATGTACTTAAGAATCAAAAGTAAAAGTACAAGTACCAACATTAAAAATGCAAAGTGCTTTTAAGCACTTTGCCCTCAAGATTTATCTCAACTGACTGAAAAATTATAACAACAATATGAATATAATGTATATAATTTATAATTTTACAAATTTTGAACCCTAGATGAGAGAGAGAGAGAGAGAGAGAGAGAGAGAGAGAGAGAGAGAGAGAGAGGTGTGCTGTGCGTAGAGGCGTGCGGTGCCAACCTCCGCTGCTCAAGTAACGAGCCAGTTTGAGAATGTAAGAAGTAGAAAGTATACATATTTTTGTTCAAATGTAGCGAGTAAAAGTAAAAAGTCGTCAGGAAAAGAAATACTCAAGTAAAGTACGGATATGTGAAAAATCTACTTAAGTACAGTAACAAAGTATTTCTACTTCGTTACTTCCCACCACTGGTAATGACAGATGTTCCCAGATGTGGATTTATTGTGACATCTGAAGCTCAACATGGCAACAGAGATCTGAGCTCAGGGAAAAGCTCATGTTTATTCCTTTTCTAATTTTTGCAACCTGAGCAAAAAAAGTCGAGGGCTCCATTTCAATAATATTAGCCACTTCCCCAGACGTGATCACATAGATACAGAGGGGAGTGATGAACCTACAGGTGGAGGCTCATGTGGTGGAGGGCGATCTGAATCATCAGCCAGCGATACTGACGCAGGGCAGCAGAGACACTGACAAGCAGAGGGAGAGATGGGAAAATCACTGCAGCTTAAACAGTCTGCCAACACGAGGCATGTCACATGATGAGACTGGTACCGCTCCAGTTTACTGCCTGAACTAGCTCGTCCATAACAGCAAAAAAAAGGATTGCTGCAGCAGGTGCATGGCTCAAAATGTTTTTACTTGGTCTCTCAATGAATCATGGTGTGTTTTGGCTGCAATAAACCATATAGATTTAAACCATTCCCTTTAAAAGCCAGATGGGCTTTCACATCGGCAGATTGTTAATTTTAACGGCAGCTTTTCCAGGTAGTGAGAGAGAACTCTTCGTCTGCAGTAGAAGTTATTCTTGAGAAGCTCAACTCTTTTGTTCCATCCTACTTCTGGATGTTTGGGGACAAGAGCAACTTCAAGCAGCTGCATCTTAAGAGAATTGACACTTATTGCTTTGATGGGGATTAGCTGGTGACAATCGGTGTGTGTCTTTGAGTTAGAGTGGCTACATTTAACTCTCACACACACACACACACACACACACACACACACACACACACACACACACACACGAGCCTCCCCAAGATCGATCAAATCATTTGAATAGAGGGAGCTCATCAGCTGCCATTCTCCTCAGAGAGACGGACAGAAAGAATGGGAGCTGGGAGAGAAAAATCATCATTGTCAAGTAGTGCATGCACTCGTGTGTGTGTGAGTGTGTATGAGGTAGAAAGTGTGAAAAGCTCAGCCCCTCCTCTTTCTCAGCTTTCCTTCGTGTGATAAATTTATCGTGTGTTGTAGAAGATCATCAATCTTAAACCAAAGTGAGAGATCATCACGACGAGCAGCTCTCGTCCTTAATCAAGCACATTAGACGCCTGTTATGCCACAGTAAAACAAATCACGTTGTAATGTGAGCATTGGCTTGTTGTCTCCCTTCCTCCACAGTGATCAAGTACTTCATCCCGTCCTTTGGAGGCCAGTCCTACTTAGCCTTCCAGACGATGAGCGCCTACCACACAGTCCGCATCGCCATGGAGTTCCGGGCGTCCGAGGAGACCGGCATCCTGCTCTACAACGGCCAGGAGGGCAAGAAGGACTTCATCTCTCTGGCTCTGGTCAACGGCCACGTGGAGCTCAGGTGAGAGTCGGCTGATTGCATCTGATGAAAGCTTTAATGCTCGCCGTGAGGAAACAGGGTCATTGCATTAGCAGCAGCAGCAGCAGAGAGGACGGAGATAAGAAGCAAACACAAGCACCAGAGATAATGAGGCAAATAATTACAGCAAGTAAACATGTTGAAAGCCACGCTGCCAGAAATAACACAGACCCAGAAGCGACTTGACAGATCCGCAGGTTAGAGCTGTGATACGGTTCTTTCAGAGATATGCTCAGACGTCTCATGATTACAGATGGTGGGAACATATGCACGGAAATATGCGCAGGACATCTGAGTTTTGTTCTTTTTAATCACATGCTCTATATTAAGAGATGGGGCTTGACGTACGAGTGGGATATATGCATTTACAGATGGAGGCAATGACGTATAGAAACTGGTCCAGATCTGACTCACCAATGCATTTGAATGCCTGTGGATTTACATACAGATATGAGCAGTTGCGACTGAAGATACCAAATAGAATGAACGGAAATACATTTTGTAGATCTATGCTTATAAGAATTGTCTCGTTAGGTGGAATATTTAGAGATTTCTGAATTTGAATATGGTGAATTATATCCCTGTTACCTCTGCTGAGGATGTTTTCGACTGGTTGTTCGTTTGTTAGCAGGATTACGGGAAAAATACCTTTCAATTAACCAAAGGCAGAACCCATTACATCCCGGTGCAGGTTTGCATTGGGGGCAGATCCTGATCCTGTTTTCACCTTCTTTAACATTGTGATATTGGTTCTTTTTCAACATTTTCCCTGATTTCACTACGAATAATCCATGGAGTGCCATTCTAGTTTACTTCTACGACGATTTATCTTGTGAGAAATGTGGCTCAGGAGTCACAGTGAAATGTCCACTAACCATGTGGTTGGTGCTTCAATCCCAGTCTCTCTCATTCCGTGTGTGGAACCCCTAATTGCCCCTGACAGCTGTGCCAGTGTCCGAGTGACATACAGAGACAAAAATCTGTTCACGATCATATTCACACTTACGATCAATTTTAAATTAACCTGCATGACTGTGGCAGGAAGCCGAGGTACTCAGGGAAAACCAAGCAGACACGAGGAGAACATGAAAGAAATGAGATCCAAAATCCTCTTTCTGTGAGATGCCCTTCATTATTATCATGATATCAAATAACATTTACATTAAAACAGTACTTTATCTCCCAAGTCATTGCAAGTTTCTGTCATTATTGGTCATTCTGTGATTATTATTGATACTCGGAAGGACAAAATCAATGCTGCAGGGACCAGGATATCTTGATGTGTGTGAGTCAAGCTCCAGAAACACTGGACACGTTCCATAATGAGACTGAGCAATGACCCCCCCGCTGCCTGGTGTACAGACACATCTTTTTAATCACCATGGCTACAGTGACTCAGACTTTCTGTGAAATGTTTTTAGATTCGAAACCACGCTGAGTGTCACTCCTCACGACTGGTAAATTGATGCAGAAGTGTTAAATTGGTGTCATGCCCAGTGGAGATGTGTGGTAGGAGTTGAAGAAGAATACATTTTTTCCCTCCTTCGGCACAGTATCAGTTTTGGATCAAAGCTAAAAGCCACAGAAAGTTTCATCAGTTGAATCTGTTTAAATTAGGCAATCTTCCTGTCAGACAGCCTCAGACACTTCTCCTCTCTGTCCTGGAACTGTATGAATAAAAAATATTTTCCCGGAAAAACTGCGTAATTTCTCCTTAAGAAGAAACGCAAAGGAGCTAATTAGAAATCCCCCCCGCACGTCAGTTATGGACCTATTATTTCAAACGCCATCCGCTTTCTTAATCATTTTATGTCTTTTGTCTCAGCCTGACCCTCGAAGTCCTTTAAATTCCTCCCGACCCGGCCACGCTAGACTTCTCTATTCAGAGTAAAATCAATAGCAAACTAAAAGAGATCATTAGTCACTTGTGCTTTCAAATGCAGCTCTGCCTCTATTGCAGAAACACAGCTGTGAGATTACTGCAAAACAGCTCTGCAAATCTGAGGACGTGGGGAGAGGAGCTAATTATTTGTTGCAAATAATTGCTCTCAGGTTGAGCTCATACTTGTGTATGTGTGGGTGCACATACACAACAGCTCTCCCTGTGAAGGTATGGCCTTTGTCTAGTTCAATAAGAAAGAGGGCATGAAAGACATTTCTTAAATGAATCACTGGCTCATTCCTGTCACATGAGTGAAATCCCAAATGGTAGGTCTCTTACCTTCTTTATTTCCTCCTCTTTTCTTTCTTTGAGCAACCTGAGCAGATTTCTTCTAGTCATTATGATGAAGAACCAACACATTGTGTGAAAAACAACCTCCTCCAGACCTTTAATCTGATATGAAGTTTGAAAAGTACACGGGTATAAAGTTGACGGAATGAGCGCCTAACACGTGTTTGTCCGCCTTCTCCTCAGGTTCAACACGGGTTCAGGCACCGGGACGGTGGTCAGCAAAGTGCAAATCAATCAGGGCCGCTGGCATCAGCTGGTGGTGACTCGCAATCGGAGAAACGCCATGCTCAGCGTGGACAACGAGCCGCACATCGAGGGCGAGAGTCCCCGCGGCACCGACGGCCTGAACCTGGACACCAACCTCTTCATCGGAGGAGTGACTGAGGAGATGAAGCAGGAGTAAGACCTTCCATCGGCAGTTCCACATCGTTATGATAACTATTATGGCAGGAAATGAAAGGGAACAGGCTCTTTAACAATGCTTGTGTTCAAAATATCACTCTAGTTACTGAGTATATGCGGTGATCCAGCCTTACTTAGGCTAACTCTTAACATAGTTGAGCTTTATGTATAGATACTTGATTAGAGGTTTCTGGATGTGTGCTAACTGTTATTTATTGGTCTCATAGGATAATACAGCGTTAGATCTGTAGTATTTTACAGTTCGGTACACACAACATCTTTGTCTTAGGTGTTGGAATCCATCAACTTCAGCCTCATCCTCTACTGTTATATACCAATGAATATAATTGCTTCATGCTCAGCAAGAATACACAGAGTATTACGGCCATATTGAAGAAAAAATAAATTCGGAGAAAAACTATATATATGAAATAATAATAATAAATAAGTTCCTCTCCAATCTCATTGTTTCTTGAGAAACAATGAAACCTCTTTGAATAGCACACACGTAATTAACAATGTCCTCACAGTTGCCCACTACCGAACATTTCCTCCTCCACATAACAAGCAATTTCCTCCAACTCCGAGTAGTTCTTTCTTCAGACAAGTTTCTTACAAAAATTTTTTTCAAAATCCTGATACTTGTGATAATGTGAAGCTGATGTGAAGAAAGATTAAGTATTTCATTATTTGGGTAAATTGGCAAATCTTATGTTATCACTGCTCTAAAATGACAAACAGCCTAAAATAACGACATAAGTCACCAACGGTTCAAACTTTATTCTCTTAATGTTGTGACTTTATTCTTGACATGTCTTTAATTGGCCCTATACCCTATTAACAACACTGGGGATATTGAGCACATAGCATATCTGGACCATACGTTCTGTGTTATCAAGTGAGTGTGATCAGTGTGCTAATCCTATCTGTACATGTGTTGAAAGAAACATTCTCACTGGTTGCCGTGTCATCCTCAGTGTGAAGGAGAGGACAGCGGTGGCCACAGGTCTGGTGGGCTGCATCCGGCTGCTGGACGTCAACAACCGGGTGCTCAACCTGCAAGAGAGCGGCGGCAACAGTCTGTACGGCAGCGGCGTGGGCGAGTGTGGCAACAACCCCTGTCAGCCCAATCCCTGTAAGAACGGCGCAGCGTGCCAGGTGAAGGAGGCCGAGATGTTCCACTGCAAGTGCAGCAGAGGATTCTGGGGTAAGACGCCAACGAAAGGTGCAACTCAGCAGTTTCTCTAATGTTGCGCTGGGATTTTGTCTCAGTCATGGGGTTTTGAGAAGTTAATTCATGTGTGTGTGTGTGCAGGAAACTTAGAAAATAATTCTTAGTCAGAAGTACTTTTCAGACTTTTCTAACACCTCGTCGTTAAAGTCATGTTTTTATCTCTGATTTGCCTTCTCTTCATGGATTCACTCTGGTCATGATTTACTCACAAATCCTAAGTAAGCTTGACAGCCTAATTTGACAGTGTAGCTCTGCACCCAGCAGGAGCGCCGGTGGACGTTTTGTAAACACCAACTCCACCATATCCAAGTATATCCGAGTGTCCAATGCCGAGATGATTAAATGTTGAATCAGCAGAGAAAACATGGAAACTTCCTCCAAATCCTCAGCGATTGGCCTTTGGCCTGTCTCTACTTGCACGTCCCTCCCTCCCTCCCTCCTCTCTTATTCCCTCCAGCCGATGCCGACTAACAAGCAACTCTGGGAGAAAATAGTGAAGAGCCGACAGACTCAGGGCCCAGTCAAGCGTACCCCTGCCCAGTTGTTCCACAGCTACTGCAAAAAGTTTCCTTCCAGAACCAGACAAATTGTCAGAGTTAACTTTTATGCTTTAATAGTAAAGGATTTTACACTCGCACATCTCGGCGGTGATGGGAAACTATTTCCCCTAAAAGAGTGATTTTCCTTAAAGTTAAACTGTGGATCAATAGAACATCATGTTACAATATTATTACCTTTCATCTAGTTTTATGATTTGTTACTGAGAGACCTGAGAAGGATGAAAGATAAACCTCTGCTGTGAAGAAGAGGCATGGCTGTAATCAAACTTGTGTCTGCAACATGACGCAGAACGAATGGTAGTCAAGTTAATGTTGTCATCATGTCAATTTAGAAAGTGGTCAAGATTGTCTGGTCTCAAAGAGACGGATTGATCAGAAAAAGAGAGAATAAATGGGGAAAGAGAGGTGTACTTAGACGGAGGACATGTCAGGACAGCCAGATGAATGGGGGAGGTGAGAGAGTTTTAAAAGATAAAAAAGATGGGAAAGGAGGAAGCGATATGAAAAAAAAAGAGCCGTGGTAGGGAGGAAGTGAGAGAGCGGGGGATAAAAGACAGATTCCAAATGGTGTGAGTAAGGAGAGAAAAGGCGGGGGAGCCCTGTGAGCTCAGCGGGGAGGGGGTTCATTAAAGTGCTCTCCTCACAACAGGCTCCGACTGCTAAAGTAATGACGGGTGAATTTAGATGGGCTGAGGCAGCGAGTTAAACCATCAGCCTCCAGACAGGGGGGGGGGGGGGGGGGGGGTTGGCTTCGGAACACACAGCCACATGGCAGGGATGCTCGCCACTGTTTAATCTGGACGTGTAATATTTGAATATCCTATTAGGACATGACCTCTATAACAGAGGAAATCCAGACACACACACTCACACATACACACACACACTCCTTTCAGAGGGAGAAAGTGGTTGAAAATGTCAGTGGTTATCATAATTTTCATTTATCCTTTTCCCGTGTGTGTCTAGGTCCAACCTGTGCTGATGTCCACGACCCATGTGAGCCCAACAGGTGCCATCCATCCTCCCAGTGCCAGGCGCTGCCAGAAGGAGGCTACAAGTGCGAGTGTCCCATGGGGCGTGAAGGAAGGCACTGTGAAAAAGGTCATTTGACTAAAGACTGAATCACCTGGTTTAACTCTTGTCTCTCATGCCTCCATTGTTCTCTCCGGTGCTCATCGAGCTGCGGCTCCTCCCACCTTTAAGCCTCTCTTCCTCCTGTTTTCTTTCCGCTCTGTGACATTTCCATCCATCCTGAATTGGGGAGAGAGATCAAACACAGAGAGGTGGGGGGCCTTCAGGGTCGGGGGGGGGATCGGTGAGTCGGTGGGCTGCATGTAGAAGTAAGGGAGATGATTGGCCCCATCGGGCCGTCCGCCACATTGACTCAGCGGTGCTTGTTAGCGGCTAAGTGACAGCAAGGCTGCAGCCTTCCTCCTCTTCCTCTCTCTCTCTCCCTGCCCGGCCGCCCACAGGTGTGGTGTTCAAACGTGTTTGTTGCTGCTGAGCTACAACCACGGCAGAGTCAGGCCTCGGCTGGGGAACGGACCAGAGCAGCTTTGGATGTTCATCATTACCTCTTTTGGCAGTGTCACACTCTGAACTCTACCCGTAGGTCGCCCCTCCCTCCCTGCACCTGTAGATGCTGTCAGGAGTCTTTGCAGAACTACGATCAACTGGGAATGAAAGAGAATACACAGTTATGCACATGCCTGACAAAAGACAACCATGCACTCTTGTATAGCTCTGGGAATTTAGAAGAACCAGATGGGAACAACCTCCCTCTGAGCCTCAAGTCCCGGTTAGCAGGTGATTAAAGTAAATTGAGGTGAACCAAAATCAATGCTATGTGAGGGAGAGCTTCTCCCATTACAAAAGGCTATTTTTTCCCAGGAATCAATGAGATGACTAATCGCATCAGTCCACCCTGCCTGGGATGATTAATGGCAGCGTCACTCAGCCGGAGTGTCGGCCCAAGACAGGAGCTCAGAGATAAGATGGCAGCCGGGCGGACAAACCCTCTGAGGGCTGAACTGAGAACAGTTCAAAAGACTTGTAGCCTGGAGCCCACTCATCTGAAGCCTGCAGGTGTATTAGTCATAATATAAAGTGTGTGTGTGTGTGTGTGTGTGTCTGAGCTGGGGTTTCCATTTCAATTCCAACAGGGTTCTTCAGGGCTGGCACTGTTATAAGATCACCATCAAGGGCTTTTCTCAATGGTGTTCCAATAGTATGGAATGGCCTACTTTCCTCAGTGCTCTCTGCCTGTGATGGACTAAATCAATACACTTTAGTTATGAAAGCTGGATCACTTAGACTAATCCCTCCCTCAACAAAACGAACTACAGGGGAGAGTTCAAATCTTAACAAGGTTTTACATTCCGCCCTGAAGTGACATTAAGCCAAGGACGAGTGTGAGTCTGAGCCTGAGTGTGTGTGCGAGTGTGTGTCTGTGCGATATTCACAGTTCAACAAAAAAGCCCAGTTTCCAGACCAGACCAAAATTGTTCATTTTGTCTACTTAATTTTAGACTTTCTTTATTTTACAACGTTATAAAAAAACTTCACAAATGTTTGTCACAAGGGCTATAACAAAATGACCCAGAAAAGTGAGGGCACATATAACCCATGTATTTCAATAATAATAATAATAACAACATCAAGCTCAATACAAAAATAAGCAGTGTGTCATTAAATTAACCAGACATCTACATAAATATATCTCTCAAGGATAATTATTCAATAAAGATCAAAGGTTCTATATCTATATATATAAATTGGAAGCCCCAGAAGTACCCGATATATATGAGTGGGTGTTTTTCATTTGATATTGTTTAATGAGCTCATAGCGAACACTCAACAGGTAACAGTTCTTTACTATAAACAGAATTACCTGTGGAGTGAGTCAGCAAACACCGACCTGGAGCATCTCTCTCATACGTCATGTGGGTTTTCCTGGTCACTCGCTCTTTCCGATGCTTGGACCTCTGGTGACATATTGATCACAGAGCTTTTATGTTCAGCACAGGGTGAAAGAGAGACACCCCCCCACCACCACCACCACCACCCTTCGCTCTCCCCTATAAGGAACTCTTTTCTCTGCAGCTCCGTTACTCTAATAGATTAGAGCCATTCTTCTCCTCCATGTTGCGCGCCATCATCATTAGCAGCCTCCCGCAAAATAGCTAATTAGCTTTCTCATCTCCGTCTGCCTCTTCCATCCTCGACTCGGCTCTGCTAATCCCAGCCAATTACAAAATAAAAGCTTCCTTGCCGGCTGCATAGGTGCGTGTGTGTGTTTGTGTCCATATGTGTGTTAGCAGCTCGCAGACGCCGCTGAATAATGTTCGTTTTTTCAACCAACACCATGAACACATACCCCGGGGTGACACTTGGATGGTTTTTAATGTCAGGCCACTTGTTAGAGTGATGGCACAGAGCCTGTTCTAATCACTCCAGTCAGCCAGAGACGGGACAGCCCGACACAGACCCCGTTACAAAGACATGAATTTGTATAAAGGCCTGCCAGAATACAATGGCTACATTATTTAATGGTTCCCGACTGTGGTGTTAACTCTCCAAATGTCTCCAACGGTTCTTTGTCAGACTGTGGCGGGCTGTGTAATCAGTCTGGCGTAGGGTTTTTTGATATATATTTTTTTCTTTGAACATCTGTCAGGAAAAAGTCTTAATCCTAAAGGCTGTAAAAACATAAATCCATCTCTTTCCATAATGCTGACAGGTCCCTGCAAGATGCACCGACTACCCCTCAATTTTGATTCTGTCAGCACCGAAGGCGCGACCTGAGGATGAATGTAGTCTCTTTGTTTTTTCAGTGGCTGAGAGGAGAGGGGCTTACCTGCCGCTATTCAACGGAGACTCGTACCTGGAGCTAAAGGGGCTGCATCTCTACGGGCACGATCTGCGGTAAGTCCCGTGTCCCTGTGTGAAATCCACACAGCCAAGTCCTGTGCAGGTTGTGTTACTGAAGGCTGGATAACGTGTAGGTTTTCACAGAGCTTGTTCTGCGCCCAGGGCAGAGCTTCTTCTCTAAGCCTGAGCTGAATTAACAATGAGGGTTACATAAATAACAAGTTATCTTGGCCTTAGCCTGTAGAATATATATATATATATGTCTCTGCATGCTGTAGAAAGAGCACCAGCACCGAGCAAACTCTGCTTAGGCTCAGGTATTTGTTTGACTCTTACTGTGTGTGTACTGACTCGTCTCTTTCGGTGGCTGTAGTCAAAAGGTCAGCATGACAGTGGTTCTCATGGCCAACGACTCCAACGGTGTGATCTTCTACAACGGCCAAAAGACGGACGGGAAAGGAGACTTCATCTCTCTGTCCCTCAACAACGGGATCCTGGAGTTCCGTTACGACCTGGGCAAGGGACCTGCTACCATCCGGTTAGTATGTGCAAGAGTGTTACAGTAAAGACAACTCGGGGAAATTGAGGTGAATCTGCATTCTTCAATGTGTTTTTGAGCTGAAAACCAACACACACACACACACACACACACACACACACACACACACACACACACACACACACACACACACTATTTGACTTGCTAGCTGAGACAGCAGCCTGCGCCGGCGATTCAAACGGCTCGGGACAACCGTGGTCTTGGCTGTCATGAAACTCTGGAGGCGAGAACCTTCTGCTTCAAACGCCATTTCTGCAGAAAAGTGTCTGCTGCTACTGGAGTCATAACTCATGGCTAGATGAAGTCTCTTAGCTCCGCCTCCCAGCGCTGAAGTCTCAAAGTTCACACTTCACCAAAAACTGGGTTGAAATAACCCTTTGATACAAAACAAAAAATTCTTAGTAGAAGTTCAATCCTCCATCCAACAGACAGCTAAAATGTTTAAACCAATTGATATATGACTCGTGTGAATGTCTCCGGTGTGTATTTGTGTGTTTTAGGAGTAAAGAACCAATCCAGCTGAACGTGTGGAACACCATCAACCTGGAGCGCTCCAACCGCAAAGGAGAGATCATGGTGAACAAGAAGGACCCCGTCCGAGGGGAGGCACCGGTAAGAAACCGCAAGCTAGCACCTGCCTGTGAATGATCATCGTCTCTTCCCCCAGCCCCCCCCCGACCTCTGGCTTCAGCTCTCCTCTGTGTCCCTGTTGAAGTGGTTCCACTTGCTACTTGAGGCACACTTGACTCCTCAAACTTCTGCCCCTTTGTTATTGAGCTTTTTACACAACGCTTCACACCTGAAAATACGCCAC
The DNA here is from genome assembly GCF_963576545.1 of Limanda limanda. NCBI lineage: Eukaryota > Metazoa > Chordata > Actinopteri > Pleuronectiformes > Pleuronectidae > Limanda > Limanda limanda. Next base: position 22,653,632 of record NC_083642.1, read on the forward strand.
TATCTCCCAGCCTCCATCAGGGCGAGAGAGAGAGCTCCAGATGTAGACGGCCAGTTTGACAACCTGTCTTCATTCTTTGGAAGCCCTATGATTCCACTCGAAGAAAAAAACTGAGAAAAGGAACTCTCAGCCTTTCATCCTGCTGCTGACATGCTGGAGATAAAACTTGGTGTTGCATAGAGAAAGCCACAGAAATGGTGGACAGTCCATTTTATAAACGCAGCCTTTGAGGTGGCGTTGAGGAAGAGGCAGAGGCAGATAGAGGAGATAACAGCAGAAGCAGGAATATCGTAATAAAAACTCTTCAGATCCACGTCTAGACCAATAAGAGGCAGGTGCATGCGTCCAAATGAAGGCGATCTAATAGTGTGATAAGCTTGTAAGTCATCCAATTATATTAAACTGTGTAATTTGTGATGATGAACATGCACCCTGTCAACTCCATCCTCGTCCTGTGAGACGCAATGCTCCTCTTTTTAAAAAAAAAAATAAAAATTCTCCTATCGCCGCTGTCCTTCCCCCACTGCCTCCCATCCTCTGTATGGTAATTGTGTTTTACTCCAGCAACACAGGCAGAAAATCTTATTAAAAGAGAGGAGCAAGGCGAAAGCAAAGGATGAGGGGATGGGTGGGGGGGGCACAAGGGATGAGCTTAGACTAGCTATGGAGCTCAATGCCGCGACCCCATCAAGTGTGGCTCTCTCCCAGTCCTGCTTTAAGAACTGGAAGAACCTTACTGTGCACATTGCTCATGGAAGCCTATAGAATATCAAAGGTGGTCACACACACACACACACACACACACACGCATGTGTATGAATACATATTGCATGCCGGGATATTGTCGTCATGTCAAAGATGGGAAACACACCTGTCAGAAGCATATAGTTACGGATAGAAGATGTGAAAGTCTTCCTCTCCTCTCTAAATGAGCAGCTTGGGTTAAGTGGCTTCATTCGCAGCCTCTCATCCGTGAAGTTTTTCTTTTTCTTTTTCATCTTTTCTTAATGACACCATCTGCTTCATGCATGGCCTCCTTAGACTCGCTGTCTTGTTGGAGTTTGCTCTCTTTAGTGTAAACACACACTCACACAGCTCTGTGGTCGTATGTGCATGTGAACGCTGTCATATACAAAGGTGCATGTGCGGAAGAAAGTGGGTTTGTTGTGTTGTGATTACATGTACTTACCTCACTTGTGTATGTCTACGCTGCGACTGTGTTTAATTCTTCCACAGATGCGACCGGTGTGTGTGTGTGTGTTGGTGTGTGTACTGTACGTGCACTTGAGGCTGTGTGTGTGTGTGTGTTTTGCACTTGCCTACTGTAGCTCGGCATGCCTTTCTCTGCACAGACACACACTAGTCTTCCCCTATTAACTCTCTTCCTCCCTATTTTTTGTCCTTCTCTATGATGTGCTGTCTGGAAAATAAGAAATCACGCAAGGTAATGAGACAAGTCCCAGTCACACCTTCGCCCATGTTTCATTTGAGTCGCTCACCATGTCCTCTCACCCTCATCTCTCCATACACAACAGCACAGAACTGAAGGAAAAAAACAGGTACTTCTGCAGAGCGACGGGCAGCTCTGAAAGTGTCAGCTCTGTTGGAGAACTTTCCCATTTCATAAGCCCATACACACACACACACGCACTGACACACACTCACAGAGCACTGAAGTAGAGATGCTCTTAAAGAACACGGTTTGGCTTTCACCTCGGCCCATCTGCTGTGGGGGTGGAAAGGTGGGAGGAAAGAATGCAGCCATCTTCCTGACTGCCATTGTTTTTAGCAACAAAGGAACGTCTTCATTAGGGCCGGTGTGGGCGGAGATATCACGCCAGCGCTGCGTGGCCGTCCAAACAGTGAGAGGCGAAGACGTGAGGCGAGCGCAGTGAGGAGGAGGGAAGGGGTGTTACACTGTAGGAGACGGCCAGGTGCCAAGCCGGGCTGTTCTTTTGTCATCTGCTCTCACTTCTTTCGCAATCAGGAGAACGCAAACAACACTCACCGAGCGTCACCGAGCGTCTCGAGTCACACTCATGCAACCACCTGTCTTCTTTCACCACATGCTGATTGTCACCTGCGTGAGCCAAGTCAGAACACCTTAGCTTCCTCTCATCGCATGAAATCTGACGTTAGAGTCGTGAAGAAGTGACTGAACAGGACATAAACCATCGTCAGCCACTATGCACCTGTCATTTTAGATGCAGAACTAGAGTTGCAGGCTACATCCATACTGCTATGTTTTTAAGCTAAAATGATCTGTCCGCACAAGTGTTTTGCCTGTGTATCAGTTTGAATCCCTGTCCATACTAAATGACCTGGAAACGCACACGTACGCTAGGCATGTGCGTTTCCGTGGACATGGGAATTGCCGCAGATTGCTCGAATAATAACTTTCCTGAGCATGTGAGCTGTTATAGCAAAGGCTACGTCTTGACACTATCAGCAAGCGGTTATGAGTGTTGACGTCATCGTTTCCAAATGTTTCAATTTCTGCTTGTCCAGACTAAAATGCACCCCCCGGAGTTTTAAATCTAAAATCTTTCTAAACTTCCTATTTGAGCGGCTCTAATACTCCGGTGTAGTTTGATTGCAAGACGTACCCGTATCAGAGTTGATGCAAAACTTTAGTAGTGTGGATGTATGTGCAGAGCAGTAACAGAGACAGAGGTGGCCCACTCCTTCCTGCAGTCGGTCTCAACTCTTAAGGCCGGCGCATGCTTCTGCGTTTCGTGCGTCGCCCAATTTTTCTAACTAGACGGCAAAGGCTGTGATTGGTCTGCTAACTACATCATTTCCGGAGTCGCATTTCCGGTTCATGCCCGATAATACCGGCGGAAACCACGGAAGATTTAGAAGAATTAATATGGACCAAATAGAAGAGCACTTGGCAGAAGAGATCCGAAACTATGACCACTAGTATAACCCTTCACCTACCGGCCGATTTGTCCGCCAGAAAAAGGCTCTGAGGAGCCGCCGTGGCGATGTAAATAAACGGCTCTTCTTCGTGCCACACACGAAGAAGAGCCGACTTCGACAAAAAACATTACTCCGCCTAGTGTTCTGGCGGGGAATTGCTTCGAACACGCTGGGAAAACCATGAATGACAACGAGTCCTGCGTCACAACTGTGTGAAAAGCCGCAGTTGCGTTGCAGAAGCATGCGCCGGCCTTTAGGGTAAAGCCTGGAGGCAACAGCCGCAGCCGGGTCCAGCAGCTTTGGCCAAGGTCCCCATCCCGTCTCAGTTGGAAGAGGTTCAAGGTGCAGTGACCCGGCCTCGGGCTGCAGCCCAGCACCGCTGCCTCCTGCACTCCAGATCCCAGCCTATATAAAAGCCCAGCCGCTGCCAGCTTGCCCGCACAAAGCCTGTTTATTTGGCCCCTTCCGTCTTTTTTCCAGCAATTAACTCCACTTTACCCCTCTGGCAATTACCGCCCTACATAAAATAAAGATCATTAATTCCTTCCTTGCCTCGGCTCCTCTGTGCAAAAAAGAAGGAAGCTGCACCTTGCTGATGCAAAGCAATCTTCCTCAGAGGTTCGGTGGAAAGAATCGAATTTCATGGCCGTCTGTTGCGCAAATGAATTGCAATTAATGTGTCTCCACACGCAACTGTTTGAAAGGTCTGTGCTTATAATTCTCCATTCATTAGAAATGTGTGTAAAGAATCATCCATATCTCCAGTCCGGCCGGCTCCTGATTTCCCTTTGCAGTCTCTTTTTTACGTTTCACAGATAAAGTCGAATTGACCACTCTGTCTGAGAGACATCGAATCAATTATGTTTTAATGTATCAAGTGTATTGACACAGAATGAAGGCAAGGAAGTGCAGTTAAAGCGTCTGCCATCCACAATATGAATAACTCTTTTTTATTGTGGCAATCCATATGATTGTGACATGTCTGCAAATGTAGCAAATTAATCTCACTTTATTACCTCAACTACAAGTACACAACGTATTCCAGGCTCTCTGGACACAAACAGATGACTAGCTAAAGTAAAAACCATAAAGCAGGAGGAGCTGAAAAGAAAACCCCTGAATGAAAGTGAGGGTTCAGTATGGAAAAGGTCAAACTGGGCGTTTTGAAAGATGCACAGTAAGTGGTAGCTCTGGTTTACTTGTGTAAAAACCCTTTTGTGTCCTGTCTCATCAGAATCTGCATGTGGATCTTAACCTGAAAGAGTCGCTTTTCGTCGGGGGAGCTCCTGATTACAGCAGCCTGGCACGAGTCGCCGCTCTCACGGAGGGTTTCAAGGGAACAATCCAAAAGGTAAATGTTTACACGCCTCTGTTTCTTGTCGGAGCACTGTGTTCTGCTTATGAATTCGGCTGGTGTAGATACACTGTGTTATTTTAATGACTCTGGGTCCCTGTGTCCCTCAGACGTACAGTCACAGAGTCAGACGATGACTTATTAGCTGCCCAGCTGTCACACAACAGACCCACACATTAGCTATTTTCCATTAGCAGCTCGCACAGTGACGGGCAGCGGCTCTGCTCATTTGGATTAGCATGCTCTAATAATAGATTGCACTTTTTTGAAGTCCCTACATTTTGCCGTTCTCAGATCTTTGCCTGACAGCCCTCCAGTTTTTTTTTCTCTCTCCACTTTCCAGTAAAAAACCTCATCTCGGAATGCCAAAAATAACTCAGTAGAACAAAGGCAGGATGTTTCTGTTTACGCAAAACTAGTCGTTAGTTCTCTTCTGCAAACTTTCCCTCGACAGTTTCGTGCAAATCAAAATACTAAATGTGGCGTTTGTCTTTATCGGCTTGCAGGGAATAGTTAATTAAAGATGGTATGTGTTCTGGGTTTGATGTATGGTTTAACATGTGTCTCCTATCAACGCCTGATTGGTGTTTTCTCAAATGTTGACAGCGTGACATTCATGTTCAGAGGAAAATAATCTTATCTACAGCATCACTTTCCTTATAACACTGTACTGTAATGGAAAAATCACAAGGCTGCGTAACGCTTAACAGCCCAGATTTGAAACAAATGTTAATCAAGTGTTTTTAAATCGAGAAAATGTAAATCAGATCAAAAGCAATAACTAAGAAAGCAATGAAATGTAGGTAAGAGATGAACAAGTAGAGAATCATGAAGGTGACCCTTTTAAAGAAAGGTTAAAAAAAACAATGAATAATTCATGTATTACATCACCACATGTTTAGACACATTTGTAATTGTTAAGTAAAAATCGAGTCTGTATTTTTTTTATCTTATGTAAAGTATGTTTTTATTATACATCAAACATATTGTATGAATTCAAGGTCATGAAAAGATACTGTTATTTTCTTCTTACACCTACATAAACACACAGTTTCACTTGACAGGTTCCTTGTTTTTTTTCCTTGCTTTAGTTTGAAGTGTGCAAGGCTCGGTTGGGGGAAAAAAAGTGAATGCTGCATATTTCTGTGAACAAGTCAGGATTCAGCAACATTTGAATTAAAATGCAGCGAGGGCTGCTGTGGGGTTTGCCACGCCGCTGTTACATCTGATCAAACCCTCACCTCCTGGTACAAAGCTAGTTATTCAAACCCCACGCCTCACTGCAAGCTTTCTGTTGTGTACATGCACGCTCTCCAAACCCAAGCCTGAAACTACACCTTATGACATCACAGGGGTTCTTCTCTCAGGCGTGATCAGACTGTTTACACGGGCTCCGTAGAAATAAACCGAGATGAGTGACCTGACTAGGGTTGCAAAGGGGCGGAAAGTTTCCGGTAAATTTTTGGAAACTTTCCGGAAACTTTCCATGGGAAGTTTAGCTCGGGAATTTTGGGAATTTTGAAAAAAAAAAAATGAATTAATTATTAAACGCTGAGCATTAAAAACATCATTCAAAACTCTATTTTAAAGATGTATGGAATGCAGCACACACTGCACGTTGAATTTCAACCCTGCACTGTGCATTCTTCCATCACATGCACAGATAACTCCCAGCATCCTGCACACTACAGCAGGGCTGTTGAGGCCTGCTGTAGTGTGCAGGACTAGTCAGGTAAGTTTCGATGATATTACTGGGGAAATAAATTAGCATGCTGATTGAGGATTGTTCATCTGTTCATCTAGCCTATTTCCATTAATTTATCCATCTCATGTGTGGAGGCATTTCACCCCATCCAATGTAGAAGGAAAGGCTTTATACATTTGCAAAGACTGTGCAAAGACCTATGTTAAGAATGACACAACGATGCAGAAGCATATAGTCAAGTGCCCAAAGTTTCCTCAGGGCTCAAATCAGCCTATGACAAAACAAAATGTTTATATTTATGTCTGTATATGACAAGGTAAATACAGTTAGTATAAATAATCCACAACATTTCCAGTTTATTTCCGTTAATTTCCGTTAATTCCCGTTAATTCTCGTATATTCCCGTTAATTCCCGTTAATTCCCGTTAATTCCCATGGAAAATGTCCAACTTTGAATATTCCCGCAATTTTGCAACCCTAGACCTGACTTCAGTGTGTGGCCTCTTTAACCTCCGTCTCTTCTGCTCCCAGATCATTCTGATGGGCACACCCATCCTCCGAGAGGAGAACGCCCAGCGCTCCAGCAACGTAGCCATGTTCCAGCACCACCCGTGCTCTCAGGACCCCTGCCACAACGGCGGGCAATGCACCCCCCAGCTGGAGACGTACGAGTGCCTCTGTCTGAACGGTTTCTCAGGGGGACACTGTCAGAACAGTAAGTTTTACTCTCGTCTCAGCTGTCTCTCCTTACACATTTGTCTTCCCTCTACTAGAAGTCAATGAGCTGGCTCAGATCCTGACGTTTAAACACATTTCTCAGCCCAGACATATATGATCGGTCAATACTTGCTGGCTTGAGATCACCTTCCATTGGCTGTGTATTCGCAGTCAGTCATCTTAACTGTGCACACTATTTCCTCATTCCACATTTTTTGGTTGTACTCCAATCGGATACCTGGCAGCTTCCTGGCTGCGTTCAAAGCGTGGCATGAGTGGGAATGAAATCACTTGGGCTTTTTTTGGAACACAGTCTGTTCTTGGCCTGCATCAGTGGATGCTGAGCTACTAGATAGATTTTTATATCTGCCTACAATGGCCTTCTTTATTGTTTATTATTATTATTATTTGCCTAGGAGAATTAAGAATGTTGGCATTACTCATGTTCAGTCCCTTTTATGTCGGGGGGTTATTATGTAGTGGTTTCAGATGAAGGCCGTAGTTATAAAAATGATGAAACATGTCACTTGAATATTCATGAAATGCTCTTTTCAAGAGTTGCACGTCCCTTTCATCATCATCCTAATGTCACTCTGCCCGACACATGCTCGCTCCGGCCTGATCCGTCTTCACCATTAACCTTGTGTGTGTGGCCGGCCGTCCCTTTCACGTTAATTAAAACTGCAAACGCGCCCGCACTCCACCCCCACCCTCCGCGCCCTTTTTGCTCACACTCCATTGCCCTTAGCTATGATAGCCGAGCCCTCTGTCTTATCGATTGCGATGATCTCATCCTCCTTTCCCCTCTCATCTTCACAGCCATCTACGAGAAGTCTGCCGGGGAGACGGAGGCTGTGGCCTTTGACGGGCGGACGTTCATCGAGTACCACAACGCCGTCACAAAGAGGTAAGAGAGAGGACAAGGGGAACATCCTCATCTATTCGGCTTCATCTAACAAATCTCCACTGTGATAGCTATTAGCTAAATAAGCCCTTTGTCTCTCCGTCCCCTCCCTGGGTAAGCTGTGATGACAGTGCTGATGATATCATCAGTGCAAGGTCTTCAGGGTGAACTAGGCGCTTGGCTAATAGCTCATCCCTCGTGTCTGTGTCAGTCCTGCTCTTTTGACAGGATTTCTCTAATTAGCAAGACGGTTAACACTCAGCGTTGCCCCCGGCGCGCTTAGTTCACTCTGTGGTCCAGTGCTTAGCTTACGCTGGACAATGAGGGCACATGCACGATTCAACTTCGTTACCGTCATTTGAAAGTGTTAATCACTGTTCTCCATAAAACTGGCATCCGGAGACATAATGCACCACGTTAGGCTGATGCGGCAGTGTAAGATGTTTTTCCAGAGAAAAGAGAAGGAATCCTGTCCCTTTAGGCAGCTGATGAGACATTTTTACTCTTCCATCCATCTATGAGGTTGCCAAGAGTGCGCCTTCAGGTTGGCATCGACAGAAAAATGTTAACGTGATGAACCTGAAAAAGAGACCAAGCATATGGCTCTGTATCTGAGTCTCACAGCTCCTCACACAAACACAGAGAGTGTGAAAACTGGGCCATGGCCTGCACATCATTATCACACTCTCATGAGCCTTTTATCAGACAGGAACCGGAGAAAGGCTTTTATAGAGTCTGCAGAAAGTTCGGAGGAGCCTCTCAGAACCGTAGGATGTTCTCCGGAGTTCAATGCATGTCTGACATCAGCAGAGGAGACGCAGATAAATCACACTCACTCGCTGGAAATCTTTTGTATACATGTGTGTGTCTTTCTGTGTGTCTTTGCTGTTGTTATCCGCGTTTCCAGTTTCCTGTCCTGTCCCTTAAGTCTGAACCCCCCCCTTGTTGTTTGTCCCCACGTCTTGTCTCATGTAAATGTCCTTCACTGTCTTTCCTTCTCACTCAAGCCAACTGACCAATGAGATCCCAGAGTAAGTAGAATTTCCGAGTGGGCATTTGCCCACTTTCAAATCAAGCCCAACTAACCTCAACAGAGAAGCCATGTTTGATAGTTAACCCAATTCAAGAGATTTAAGTACATTCAGTTTCCTGTCATAATTTCCACACGGGAAAAAAATCATCTTTATCATTAAAGTCATATTGTACATTCAAGCTCCATGACCATAATTTAATTTGACAGATTTCATTATTTCCAGTGCCATTAGATCCTCTCTTTTTTCTCCCCAGTGCAAAGGGAAGCATGAATGAGTGCATGATCTGCATTGTGCTCAACCCCCAGAGGAAAATGAATTGCTCTGCTAAGAATGTGCAATATTTTATGCATGGCTGTAAGTCCTTCATAAACAAAATGAATTGCCATGCACTTTACACTGAATGGCATAATCTGTTATGTGGAAATGAATGAGACCCCTTGAAAACTGCATATGGAAGATATACTAAATACCCCTCAACCTAGTTTCTGGTGCCTGAGGAGGTTCTGCTCGGGAAAGCTCGAGGTCATGACCGAGTGTTTAAGGGTTTTTTTTCACGCTAATTAGCTTAGTAAGTAACCTAAAAAAAAGAAGCAACGAAAAGGAGTTTAACTAAAATTAAGCCGACTGGACTCAAGCCAGAGCTCCAGTCCATACTAGGGCTTCATTTCCCTTTTGCCAGATCTCTCACTGTAATTGTGAGTAATTGCAGAGTGGGTCACACAGAGAGGCAGCGACATGTTAATCACAGATTTGTCTCCCTTTGTAGATTAGACCTCCAGTTGAGACATCTCTGCAGTGTGCAGCCACGGGCATCCATCTCACTTAGCAGGAGGGGACAGTGGTCCTCGGGCCCGACTGTCAAAAGTTAAACGGATGTAGCATTTAGCAAAACTGAGCGTGAATCTTAGCAAAGCAGAACACGGTTTGATTTTGTTCAGGAAATTAATACGTTTCTGTTGAGGCCATTAAGAGCTGGATGAGGCCAGAATGTCAAACGCTCACCTTGGGTTAATGTTTCTGTTCCTATTTAGAGAAACCTTTTGGTTCGCTCCTCCTTCACCTCCCTCTCCTCTCTCTGAAAGCTCAGGTCGATTTGTTCAAGCCCCATTATTTCTGTGACAAATCACATCTGGCCATGACACTCCGCTGATATGGTGCTTGACCCCATTTTTTGAAAACGTATCAATTTTTTCTCATTCACCTCTTTCATCTCGAGACAGAAGGTAATTGCTGCTGCACTTTGGCGTGCAGCGTCATAAATACAGAGGAGGTATTCAATAATTGGACGCTGACTTAAAGTTGACATTAACCATGAATGTACCAAATCTTGATGCTTACTTTAAAAAAAAAAAAGTTTGATCCAGAGGGCATTCTGTTGCATTAAATCATCCATCATGATCCAAGCGGTACCCTTGGGAACCTCCTTTTATGGTCGTGGTGTGATCGGGGCTAAGCGACACACTTCCTTTGATCACACAAAAAGTTGTTATCCACTGTTGACACGGTAGATGTTGCAGTACAGCAGATAAGTTTCAGCTTTATTGCAGCTCCACACCTAAACCAGACCTTTGTGAGTCACCCAGTGAACTCACGAAACCCTCCTCCCCTCCCTCCTTCTTTCCCTCTGGCCTCCTGCGCTTACTCTGCATGCCGTCGACTCTCTCCCCCTGCTCCCTTAAGTCCCGAGTCCCTGGAGAACCCATCTGAGCAGAGGTGAGTCTCTCCAAGCTTTCAGACGTTGGTGTCGCCCGCTCGCCTCTCGCCTCCCCATCCTTCCCTCCTCTCCAGGCAACCCCTCTCCGACCTCTCACTGGGCTAAATCCTCCTCCGCAGAGACAACATTGTTTCCATTATTGAGATAGAGTTACTAATACCAATCAAAAAGAGCCGCTGCTGCATATGCTTCAATTAATTCAGAAGTTCTGAGCTCTGATAACAGCTCAAAAGCACTCGGAGCTGCAGCCTCTGTGCAATCCCTGTCCTCCCTGATGGCTTTTAATTATTATTGTTTTAACCACTACTGCCACCTAGAGGGAAAAAGGAGCACTGCTACCTGGAGGCCTGCTGAGAATGTGAATACATCTATGCAGATAAAATCCCTGTGTTGACAAAGAGGAACAGCAACACGCTAAAAATCTAAGGAGCCAGTGGTGAATGTAAGATTTACAACACTGTGCTGTTTTACTCATGATAGATTCAGTGTTTTCAATAACCTTGACCTTATCTCTGAAACGCCGCTCACATGGTGATTCATGGCGCCTTGGAAGCTCTTTGAGGTTTTGCCAGGAGAGGATTCACCGATCTGTATTTGTGGAGTTTTTTCTCACTGGAGAAAAAACGAATGTGACGCTTGTTAGGTCATGCCTTTTTTTACTTTTTTTTCGGTTTTCTTGTTTACCTTTGCTGATTCAGTTGATATCAAGGAAGTAGAAACAGGTCTTTAATCTCCCTGTCTGCTGAGGTGAACCAGGATTTTTTTGGTCTTAGCTGTAAAAGGTTAAATATCATCCCATCGCTTCTGTTTTATTCCCATTAACTATTGAATATGAAAAAGAAGGTCCAAGACTAAATTTCCCCTTATCCCCTCCCATTTCCTGTCCTGTTTGTACTCCCATGAGCCTCTCTGTTTGCTATACTTGTCGTGTTGTCTGTCTTGTCTAAACTTTATCTACGGCTCCATGCTGCTGTTGATCTTTTTTCCTTTGAATCAATGTCTCATCGACACTTTGTCGTGCGTGTTGTCACCTTGTTTATGTCTTTGTGTTTGAATGCACTTTGAAGAATGTGGAGGTAGCTCCATCTGGCAGATGTGCAGACAGTTGCACAGATGCTGATCGATGACGCACAATGACAAACGCACACAAATTAAAGGTGGGATTCTCTGAGCTCCACTGTATCTCTGCTGGACTCACAGAGAGCAGAGGGACTTTTTAGTCTGACCTAAGCTTGTTTGTATGCAGGGATGGATGTGCGATGGTGTAGAGTCAGGTCACATCACGGCGTGTATTCGACTCGCACATCAGTGACGTACAGTGCCTCTTAAGGATAGATGGATCACACACACACACACACTCGTAGACACTCACAGACACACTCATAAAGCAGCACGAGAAGCACTGAGCAGCACTGCAGCTCCGGCTCAATAGGATGGAGGAAAGCTAATACCCAAACAGCCCCCTGCCTCTCTTAAACTCCGTCTGCCTCCTGATTCTCCTGAAAGATCACTGCAGCTCTGTTATTTTGGGGCTTCCGAGCTCAAGCCACAAAGCTTTCTTGGCTAAATGTGCGAGCAAACAGAACCATACGTAATGCTTGAGTCATTTGTAATGTAACCCACGAGACAACGGCATGAAGTCCCTCGCTCCACATACGCAGCGACAAATGACACAAGCAGCGACTGAGCTGTGTCGGCGGCAACAAATATTGGAATAGCTTCTGATGAATTCTCGACCACGAGCTAACTAACGTGTTTTCCGCTCTCTCCAGTGAGAAGGCTCTGCTGGTGAACAAGTTTGAGCTGAGCATCCGGACGGAGGCGACCCACGGCCTGGTGCTGTGGAGCGGCAAGGGCGTGGAACGGTCAGACTACATCGCCCTGGCCATCGTGGACGGCCACGTCCAGATGACTTACGACTTGGGCTCCAAGCCGGTGGTGCTGCGCTCCTCCGTGCGAGTCGACACTAACCGCTGGATACGCATCAAGGCCAGCAGGTAAGATGGGATATGGCAGGTAGTGTTGAATCATGAGTGAAAGCTTTTAAAGTTAGGCCAGGATTAGTCTTCCTCCATACTGTATTATGTGTGTTGATGCAAACTGTGTGATCTATTGCATAAATCCTCTGCGGCACAGTGATCCCTTGCAGTGAGATGACTCTGATTAGTTTCAGATTAAGGTTATTTTCACGCCTGGTCATGCATGAGTGTTACATATTGCACATCAAATTGCTTAGGCACATTAATGAATGTTCAAACAGGAAGAATGTGTGGCAGCATCCAAACATATTTTGGTATATTATAGGATGTGAATGAAAAAAATAATTAAAAATTAACAGCAGTATCTGCATTAACACATGTAGTCCTGAATTAGCCCTGAATAATAAACATATAATTCAAAATGTCTGTAATGGTCATAAATGCAAATGCACATTTTGCATGATTTCCTAATAAATTATAGTAATGTAAAATATATATTTAGCATCGAACAAAAGTGTAAGTTCTATAAGTCATACTTCATAAAAAGGGGCTAATTGTTTCACAGCGGTGAAGAAAAGACAGCACTGAACATAACAACTCGTTCAACAAGGTTCTTGAAATCTCTATTTTAAAAGTTCGCAATGCGGCGCCAATTAGAAACTCAATAAGAGAGCACTTGAAGAAGGTTGGAGGGGATTGTTGGGGGAGACAACACAACAATTGTCGAGCTTCATGTTGACCTGGTGCAATCACGAGTGGTGGATTATACTCCACACACTCAACCAAGTGAGGGTGAAGGCCAATAAGAACATAAATACTTAAAGAAAGACAGAAGACATGAGAAAGGGTCTAAGAGTCTAATGTGGGATGGAGACATGAAACCACAGTAGAGCTCTCTGGGAATGTTGTGCATCAGTTTATTTATAGGTGATGAAATGAAACCATTCACATACAGTAAAACATGGTGGAGGGTCCACACTGCTGTGGAGCCTGGAGTGATGAAATCAGTAGATTACCAAGGCATTCAAGCTTAAAATAAGTCTGTTTTTTATTGTCAGAAAAACTTAATTTGAGTTGAAGGTCCAGTGTTCAGGAGAAAAATGCTCAAAAAAAAAAAGTGGCCAGCAATGAGTCCTGAACTAAATCCTATCGAAGCCCTTCAGAGAAAGGAAATCTTCTGTTGTGAAAAGGACTGCAAACTTAAAAAAGCTCACTAATGGAGGAATTACAGAAACTACCGGCAGAAAGGTGAAAGCTGCCTCTGGATGGCAGCACTCAGAGAAACACTTAGAGGCGGCCATTGTTACCAATCGGCTCTGCAACCAAATATCACTGAAGGCTGCCGATGACGTGTGTGCAGGTTATATTGAGTTGGTCTCATTTTACTCCATAGTTTTTTTTTCATCTCTTATTCAGTAAACTTGCATGAACCTAGTCTGGTTATACACTGAAAAAGTTGAAGGAAATACTTAAATTGAACAGAAATTAATTAAAAGTTCTTTCAACTAATAACTTTTTAAAGTTGGTACAACAACATTTTCTTATCCTTGTCGAAAATTGGTCCTTTTGAAGTTATTTTTGAAGATATTCTGACAAAGGGGAAATAAAATGAGAATATAGGTTAAAATAGTAAAGTGTATAGTGAAGTATTCCTCAAAGTTGTTGTATGGTAATTTTAATAATCACAATTATATGCAGCATATGTGCCTTGGGCAACTAGAATTGAACAACTATCAGACTAGAATTTGTATTCACGAGATCAAGGACCCATGAATTATTCTTTGAGAAATCAACGAAAATGTGTTGAAGAACACCCTATCTCACATACGTGGAAAAAAAAATTCTACAGTGAAATATAAAGACCCATGAAGGAGACATACTATCAAAGGCATGCACTACTTTTTAAAACACAGAGATGTCACACTAACGGATTCCTTCATTAGAAGCAACTGAGCAGCCTCATCTTTGAAAATGACCCACTTAATACCTTTTCGTGTGATCCCGGCCTTATCGCTGCTTAACTTTAGCTTTCAACGTTGCCGAGAATGAAAGTGTTGGAGATAATTAGATTGGTTTCATCATTGAAGGCAGGAATAATCAATCCTCGAAAAGCTGCTGCATCCATTTCAAAGAGGGATTTGGCCAAATCTCAGCCCAGGCAGGCTTACAGGGAGACCACATGAGTTGCTGGAAGATGACATCCTTTGGATGTTGATGATGGTGTAAATCTCGGCATGTGGCACAGAGCTCGCGTATTTACGGAGCTATCTGTGTTTGCCGCTCGCTTTTAACGACGCTCTCTCGGCTGGATCCGCACTTCAGGGGGCTCAAATTAGCCCCGCCGTCCCAATTCTTAAGTGTTTGCTAATGCATAACGCAGAGCCACCTAAAATGAGCGGTGCTGCACCGGCGTCTGTTAACGGGTAGACAGGCACATTTAAAATGCTGCTTGGCAAAGGGAGTTTTGTAAGTGCTTAGTGTGCTGGCAGCCCAGCAATGGAGTCTCCATGCTTCAGATTAAATGAAACTGCGATTTGCTGCGATTCAGTGTGATGCACGTGCGTCAGAGCAACTTCCAACTACATCTGTCTGGTTTTCTTTCTCCTCCTCAGAGCACTTAGAGACGGATCTCTGCAGGTCGGCAACGAGGCAGCAATAACAGGGTCGTCGCCTTTGGCATCAACACAGCTGGACACGGACGGAGCCCTGTGGCTGGGTAGGTGCCTGCATGCAGAAAAGAGATGAAAAAAGAAAACTGTCATTCAAACTTGAGAATGTGTCTACAAATGCCATACATCAAGCCCAGGGAAAACTTGTAATTCTGTCGTACTCTTTCATCCGAGCCACTGGCAGAAGGCTGCCAAAAATGAGCAATGAACTCATTGGCATTGCAGAGGATAAGCAAAAGTCTGTGGCAGGGGGAGAAAAAGAAGAAGATTGTCCGGGCCTATTCAGGTGTTGAGTTGAGAAATGAAAGGCTATCTGACTGACTCTAAAGTTGCTCCCTTGAATTGAAAATGACCAAATTCAGCCAGTTATCTACCTCCAGTTCAATTTGGTTTCAACCTGGCTTAAAGAAATGGTTTCTGAACGAACACACATGGCACGGCAGGAACGAACACTCTATATTAATAATTACTTATAGCAGTGCGGACGAGCCGGTGAAATAAAGTCAGGACTGTTCTTTAAAATGCAAAGCGCGCAGCGAGGAAGAGGAGAAGCCGCCTGAGTGACATTTAAGGGACACACGCCGAGACGTCAGAGGTGCACTGGTGCAGTCAGGAATACGTATACAAACACACACACACACACACGCATATGTACACTCAGGGAGGCAGTGCAGGGGAACAGGTGCTGAGCGAGCCCTGCAGCAAGAATACATAATCCTCACACAGGCCTCCCATCGAGAGCTCTTCTCCTTTTTAAATCCCCTTTTTCGCTGTTCATCATTAATTCATCTGTAACTCGCATGAAATTAGCCCTGTCCATCCCCGATTTGGAGGCACACAATCCGACTTAAAGGGGGATGTAGAGAGCTCGACAGGGGTATGAACTCTCTCATCCCAGCAGAGGGAAAAGAGAAAAACACGGAAGAGATGGAGACATGTTTGGGAAAAGGAGTTAGACTTACACAAAGGGGATGAGGATGCAGGAGGATTCTGGCAGAGCGGAGAGGGGGAAGGAGTGAGAGAGTGGCAGCAGATAAAACATCAGAACTCAGGGTCAGCCTCCTCCCTAGGAGAACAGAAGAAATTCAGAATAAAGACGTTTAATGCTGATTTATTGAGAAAGACACTAATGACTAGTTTGGGTGTGCCGGCTTTAAAGAGAAGCTCCAAACACCATCACGGAGGAGAACGAGGCCGCCACACACCCTGCAATTAGGTCATCGAGCCTCCTAAAAAGAACTTTATGAGATTTAGTTAAGAAAAGAAAAACAGTAAAAGAGGCTCGGATGATTTGAGAGTGTAAGAAAAATGTTAAAGCCAAAGCAGAAAGAAAAGCACAAGTGACAGAAACTTTTGCCTTGAAGTAGAAATCCATGGTCTTTTCATAAGAAATAATTTCCCTTTTTGTTATTCTCTCCGTGACTAATAGATAACAAACCAAGTGAGTCATGTCACCTCCAGTTCACAGATACACTGAACAGCTCATTGGACATTTTCTCAATGAACTCCTGTGCTATGGTCTTGAAGTTTTTACCTCCATCGTACCCAGAATATAAGTCTAAGATGGAGGAAAATAATATTTACTTTTCAGACGCCCACAACAAGCATTTGATTAAAAAAAAAAAACAATTTAAGAAAAATGCATTTCTTTGTTTAGTTTTAAGGTGGTTGAACTTTGAGTAATAAAGTAATAATATTACAAGGATATAGTCGTTATGTTACGAGAAATAATGTAGTAATGTTAAGGGACGTAAAGTAATAATAGTACAAGGATAAATTCTTCATGTTACGAGATACAAAGTTGTAATGTTATTGAATAAAAAGTCATAATAAAGAATAAATCCATTATTTTTTTAGAAAAAAGTCATAATATTTTGAGAATTAAGTCGTAATTTTAGGCTACAGTATGTGTCACTTTAGAGGGGAAAGATCAGTCCGCCGCCTGTGTATAAATGAGATTCATGCAGCTTATCGTATTAAGGTATAAGGTATTAGCTTCACAAATAATGAAATACTCAATGTTTTGGTTCATCGGCTCCTCATCATTATAAGTAAACTGTACAAGAAAAAGTGTCTATTCAGAAGAAAGACCCACAGGAACCTCTTGCCCGATCTGTTGGTTGCTGCGTATTTCCCAACAAAACTTTTTTCTCATTAAATTACAACTTGAGTTTGGTAATCTTTAGACCTCATTCGGTTTTTTTGTTCAACATAGCCCTAATAACCTTTGTAAAGTTTGAAGTTGGTAATAGACAAGTTAACAAAGTTGGAAGGAAACAGCAATTATCATTATCTCTCTATTTTGGACGTATCCCAGATGGCCTCAGTAAAGATGACGCATATCTTTTGTAGGTTCTGTTGGCAGCGGTTAAAAAAGTCATTAAAATCCTGGATTAACGAAAGAGTTCCCTAATGCTGGCTACTTCCTCAATATTGTTAAACATTAACACCTTTTAGAGCAGATGATTTACTCCATAAGGCTCCAAAAAGAACTGGGAGAAAAGGGTGTGGGAAATATTGTCTTCATTTAACCACTGAAACTAATTCTCCATAATAATTATGTATATCAAGTTTATATGGCACATTTGTTTTCATATATTGATTATCCCATGACCTCATATTTGTTTGGTCCTTTTTATTATTACTTTTTTGCATGCCATTTGTCTATACTAGTTGAGTTAGTAAAGTAAAGTAAGCTGTGTTAGCTGCCAGGGATTCAGCACCAGAGAAAAGCGCTGACCTTGTAAAAAAGTTCCACCTTTAGGAAAAGCTGCCAGACTTGTGAACCTGCTGCCTGACAGACAGGTGATGATGTCTTGGGAGTTCAAAGCATGGCAACGGGCACTAAGCACCAAAGATAGAAACAAATTAAAAATAATGAGGATGATACTCATAATCTCATACTCTGTCACCACCTTTCATGTGCAGCACGTTTATTTGTGCACCTTGTCAAGTTTGAAAATTATCAATTCTTTCATGCATCTTAACTCAAGTGTCTGCAGAGGCTTCCTTTGATCACGCTGGTTTCACGTATAAAGTGTCATCCTGTCACGTCCATCATCTACAGTTAGGTGTGATCACGCAGAATAAAAAAATCAAAGCATTTAATGCAATCGTGTAACTGCTTTATACCATTAATAAACATTTCAGGTGCACCCTTTTGATAGGCTTGATTTGTTATGAAATCCAACAAGGCATTCCGGTATTTCATTTTTAAAGGGGCAAGTGTTTTACACTTAAGACGAGTTGTTGAAATGTCTTCTGTGCCTCTGGACGAGCCGACATAATAAAGATGTCATGAAGGGATCTCATGGATTGACCTTTGAAATTAAACATATTTTTTTAGAAAGCCTGGAGCGTGGAGTTTAGCACAGTGCTGTTATGTAGTAGAAGTAAATCTTACAAATACATAAAAGCCGCTGCTACGTCAAAGAGTAGAGCTTGTCTCAATTTGTAGTAATTATTCTCTGATGCCTGCTCTTCAGTGTGAGTTGATTCATCGTCCCATTAACCTCTGCTTCTGTCTCCCGTCAGGTGGTCTGGAGGAGCTGGCGGTGGCCCGTCGGTTGCCCAAGGCCTACAGCACCGGCTTTGTTGGCTGCATCAAAGACGTGGTTGTGGATGGCGTGGAGCTCCACCTGGTGGAGGACGCCTTAAACAGCCCCAAAATATTACACTGTTCCGCCGCCAAATAACCCAGCAGGGACAAATATATACCGAGAGAAATGGGGAAAGAAATCCCCTCCCGACACCCGCTCCCTCCATAGCGCTCATGTCTCCTGCTGTAATTATTTTCTATTTTTGTATACTTTTCATTGCTTTTTATAAGGAGAGAAAATTAATATGGTGTTTTAATTTTTTGTTTTATATGTTTTGTTCCGCACCTCTGTTCACAGAACACACTGTTTTTTTTTTTCTTTACTACCCTGGCTCTTCTATTTTTATTTTTTTCATAAAGATAAAAAAAAAACAGGCATCTCTGAAAAAAAGAGATTTTATTCTTGTCAGTTTTGTTGTTTTAAAACAAACACCAACATTGAAAAAAACAAAAGTCCTGCTCCGTCTCCTCGCTCATTACTTGAACACTGGTGGACCTTGCTGCCTTGTCTTGGTGCCATATGTATCGTCCACATTCCCCCCCAAGCATGGCGTACACATCCATGACCACATAGACACACATCCCCCCCCACCCCCGGGAGGGTTGGACGCGGCCAACCACTGTAGCTCGGCAGGCGCAGTTCTTCTAATGGTGCAGCCGGCTCATGTCTACCATCATGACTCTGTTCTCAGCCCCCGGTCGTCCACTGTATTTAACTAATGGGACTTTTCAGATATCAGTCAAGCTGCTGCAGTGACAGAGTACACAGTCATAACCACTCGATCAGCCCCCATCTCACAGCGAAAAATATTTAAAGAAAGAGAAGAAAAGAAGAAAAACTCTCCACTCGATCTGAATTCCATCAGAGGCTTTAGTTTTGAAATATGACTTACTAACACTGCAAACTGCCACGGCAGAGAGAGCGCTGCGTTCCACGATGACTCGCATATCATTAGTCATAAGTCAAGACATTAATCATAAACATGAATAAATGTTATAAATATAGAGTATATAAATAATACCTGAGACTGTGAATATGTACGATGGGTTCTCTTTGGAGAATTGTGCTTTTCATGTACTATTGTGCGTTCTGTTTTACAATCAGCAGATGAATTAATGATGACCACTATAAATGCATGCACTTCTGCAGTGTTTGGTTTGAATCTGGATTTTGTTGGTATTCTTTTATCCATTTTGTTCCAAAAAAACAATATAATTTGAAAAAATGTCACTGTTTTGTTTTTTTTGTTCTGTCTTTTTTGACTTAAACAGGTTCCTTTTATTCTCTTATTTCCACTGATGTAATTTCAGAAACTACAGAGCTGAATAATGTTTTATGCTTGTTCATTCCCTGTGTGTTTTTGTTTGGTTTTTGGTCAAGTTTCTTTTTTCTTTACTTGGGATCTGTTAATTGAGCAGGACCTTGAACGGTGCAAATAAGGGGAAGAGTTGTTACCGTATCTGACCTTAAGGAGGTGCTGAGAGCAAAGACTGAAGAAAAGGACAGTCAGAGAGGAAGCAAGGAGAGATCTTATCATGGGGAGAGCTACTACTACTCCTGGGAGTGTCCTGTCCAACAACAGTCAACACAAATGCTTCAAAAAAGACTTGATTTCCTTTTTCGTATTTGATCTAGGAACATTCCTGGAGGAGTCTGTTGGCAGAGAGAAGGCGAGCGAAAGAGACTGTGACGTTGTTGTGACCTTTTAAAGCCATAACAGCCACGGGAAAATGGGAATAAGATACATAATCCTACAGTACTTGCAAATTAACATAGCGACGCATGAGTTTGTATTACTAGTGCGAATTCTGTAACTATCGGTGAACTGATGCAACGTGGAGTCGTCTTTGCTGGACCACAATAATCTGCGTTGACTGACTTAAAGACACTCTCGTTTTGATATGAGAATCTTTGGCAATATTCTAAGACATAATCATGCCTGTTTGTGGTTGAGTATCAAATGGTCTTGTACTGTTTTCGTTTTTTTTGTCCTTCCTTGCGTTCTTAATTATGTTTCCCTTCTTCAATCATCAAGCAACCTGTTTTTGTACAGCCCTGCGACTTTTAAGTGTCAATTTAGCAAATGTTTGCTCTGTGGAGGTTTATGTTTTTAGTAATATACACTGGAACCATGTCTGACTTGTCTGCTCACCTACACGATGATATACTTAATGTACATGGTGGAGGGTTAGCCCGAGAGCTATAACTGTGTTGTGTTCAATCAAGTGTCTGTGCCAGACCCAGGAAAATCTCCTCTGGTTTAGACACATTTCAACCTGTCAACCTTAGACTGGTCTCATTTTCACCACAACTGTTTCAATTTGACCCGTTCAGGTGGAGGAGGGAGTCTTGTATATTTGAATGGACTGGAGAACAGTATAGACAACAACAGTCTATGGTTCGGGTGGAAACTATGAATTGCCTTAAAAACCGGTCACCTCGACTCTGAGCAGGTGATAAAGACGTCATCCATATAACTGTTTCCTTACTTTAGCCAGTGTATTAGCCTCATCCCCATAATGTAAATGAGTAAAGCATAATAATAATAATTATATTAGTAATAATGCTCATACACGACAAAATCCCAGGGGGCCTCTGCAAATGTCCCCTCTAGCTTTTTACAAAAAAAAAAAAAAAAATCCTCTATTTACTGTTTTCTGAATCTATTTTCTTTTTCTTATTTATGTCTACATGTGGGTTAGCCTCCATGTCCGGCCTCTGTAAACTACTGTCTGACTGCGAAAACCTTCTCAAAGGGCAGTGCACCGAGTAAGCGTGGCATGACCTGAACATTACTAACTTTATGACCTTTGTCTTGTGTTCATACCACCATGAAATAAAATGTCAACCAAATGGATCCCACTCTTGTCAGCCATCTTGATTTTGTCATTTTCTGGGGTTAGGGGTGGTCTTATTACCCGGATGCCAAGAATGTTCTGTTTCCACCCCTGTCCGGTTGTTTGGATGGATCACCAGGAAACCGGGTAGTTGTATGGGGTAGGAATGCATCACATTTTGGTGTGGACCCTTATAAAAAAATAAAATCTCCTGTCTTTAACATTATGAAATAGAGAGTTTTTCAACGTTTTCATTGATTTCTCAGAGAATAATTCTCTAGCAAGTTGAGAGGATAGAGTTTTGTGTGTGCAATTAAAGTTGTTGGGCCTTGGCGGAGGTATGTGCTCTCTGGGTGCCACTCTGGTTAAGGTTTGTGTTAATGACCAATTTGCCTGTTTATTTAGCCGTAAAGTCTATTCTTGGCCTTAGTAATGTGATCTGATAAATTAATAATTTCTGGATCCTTCAGTCCCCGTTACAAGCCAGCAAACTCTGTTCATTGTTCATCAATGGTTGGAGAAAATTACAGTATTATTCTGCTCGTCATTTATTAATTTGCCTGCAACAGTTAAGTTCTAATAAAATGAGTCAAATAATATATTCAAGTGGTGATAATCATATAAAACTGGATGTAGCAATAAAGCAAATGAAAGTGAGCCCATTGAGCTGTATGTTTTTTTATATGGTCATCTCTGCTATGAATTCACAGTGTCAGTCTCCAAGTCATTGTTAGTTTGGAGGCACCTGCATGGAGGAAGTCCCAAGTCAATACTTCAGTCCAGACAAACTGTGTTTCTTCCAAATCCAAAGCAATTTAAATCTTCACACACATACACACATCAATAAACAGCATTTCTGGCTACAGTCATTATTATTTAAATCACTTACAGCAGTCTCTGGTCGCCTGCTGCTAATTGAAAGCCTAGAACTCAAGAGGGAAACAAATTAGGTTTATACATCATTCAGCACATCCCATATCTGTCCCGAGCATTTTTCATTCAGAAAGATTTAACAAGTTTAATGTATTCCTCGCTAATGACAGTGAAGGACACTGAATCTTGTGTTGTGTTAATTAAAATTCTATGAAATGCTGTAGATTGGATCTTTTTGCCCACTGAGGGAATCCTTCTGGGGAGAGATCGCTTTCAAGTTAATAAGAGTAAGTGCTTTGATTAAAGAGTCTCGTGGGAATTTTGAACAACACAAAATATGACATCTAAATATTTAACTAAATAATGAATGAAATGGAGGACCGCTGCTGGGATGACACTCGGGGGAGCTGGAGGGTTGAGGCAGTTCACGGTTAAACTTTTGTTTTCAGAGGATATAGGATTCACCCAGCAAGGCCACACAGAAAGCCCACTTTGATTCATGTGTTGAGCAACCGCCGGCCTGTGAGAGAGGCTCTGAGTCATCCAGAACATTTTCAGATGTGTGTGTGTGTGAGTGTGTGTGTTTATCACACTTCTGGGAATGCAGTCTTTTCAATGGTTGAAGGGAATTTCTTTGAATTATGCAACAAATTCAGGCCTTCTCTGGATGAAATATCATCAAATCTTCCATCCTGAGCCAAACGTAGGCCCGAGAGTCTTGGACAAGAACATGACATCACCAGAATGTCTTCTCCAAACCTTGGAAACTGCAGTTGCTGCCCTTAGATAAAAGCCCTAATGCATAATCACACTTCAGTCCCTTCTGGGAAACAAAGTTCCTCTCTCAGCTTTTTTTAAAGTCCAAGCGGTAATAAAGTATCTTTCTCTCTATCAAGGCTCCTCCAGCTGTCCAGCTGCATCACTCCCAGTATAAGTCCCCTTTGTTCCCTGTTAAGTTTTTTTCTATCTTTGCACAGGCAGATCTGCAAGTCTCATGGCAAAGGGGGTCAAAGGCCACGAGCCCATAGAAGCAGCCACCTCAGGGTAGATGGAACATCCTGGTTTCCATTCCCCTGGGTGGGAAACTAGGCTTTGTGCTCTGGAGTCTATTTATCGCTGTCAGACTCAACAGGATGTAAGTGTGCGTCGTGATAAAAAGTGAATGTTGCAAGTCCAGGATCCTTTTCGTCCCTGACTTTACCAATTCTACAGTTTGTGATAATACTTGTTTTTGCTCCGTAACCATGGTGTTTCATGTATCAGCAGTTTCATTACAACTGATATAATTTCTGCATCACAGGCAAATCCGGCTGTTCTTTTGGAATTTCAATTCAGGCATCCACTGTTTCCACTTTGTTTCTGAATGGTGTGAACATTAACCAGGACATTCTTACTTAGGACAATTTACTTGACTTGTGTAATGCATCAAGTCTACAGCTTTTTGAGTTATTATTCTTGGGATACAGTCTTTTCAAAATGATACGCACTTAAATTGGTAAAGAACTGATCATCAGGGTGAAAGCTACTCTCCATCACATTCCTATAGAGCCTATGGCCACATCAATACTTCACCTTAATTAAAGCACATTATCTTTTCCATTTTAGTCAAAGGACCATCCCTAATGGGCACAATTTCAATGACTTGGGCCGAGAGGATTTCTCTTTCCTAATGGAAAAACACACACTCTCTCTCACACACACACTCAGTAACACACAGCTTGATGTGCTGATATCCCCCCTTTAACCTCCCGAAATGTGCACGTATAGGTGCAGCACAAAAAAGGTTTCCCATCATCCTTTAAACCACCACATAACATACAAAGGTCCAAGCCACCCAATGAATGATAAACAACCAATCTATTATAATCACGTGTACCATTTAACACTTAATATGCACAGGGTTTATTACAATATTTAGCTAATTCTCTCCCTCTTCACCAATTTCCACAAAGTCCTCGATCAGACAGTAATTTCCTCCCGTTCTACAGCAGGATGATTCGAGCTGCTCACCCGACCCAAACAATAAACCCTGTGTTCAAACCCATCTATCCTGTTTGACGCACATTGCATTTGGCGCAGAGAGATTCCGCGGAGAGGAGAAATTCCCACTGCATGATTTCAGTGTTTGTGTGTAGGCTCCAGCAGCACACTAGGTCAAACAGTGGAAAAGCAAATCCATAGACATGAGGCCTGTGGGTTTACAGACAATTGCATAAGCCCATCCATCCCCCAGTAGATTAACCTCCACTGATAACCACAGGCTAGTGACGTCAGCGCTGCCCTGCCTCACTTTTACTCCTCTCCCCCCCCCCCCGCCACCACCACCGTCATCCTCCTGAGCTGGGAGGTTGTCCCATCATGACTCTACGAGAGAACAGATGATGAGGTAGAGACCTGCGTAATACAATAGCAGGGCTTAAGCTCACTGAGCAAAACACGGCAAGTTCATGACCGCAGCATCATATTCAAACCAGTCTCATCAGTTTTCTTCACTTAAGCTTTGTATTCTTCTTTTATGTATTACTGATAATCTATCTATCTATCTATCTATCTATCTATCTATCTATCTATCTATCTATCTATCTATCTATCTATCTATCTATCTATCTATCTATCTATCTATCTATCTATCTATCTATCTATCTATCTATCTATCTATCTATCTATCTATCTATCTATCTATCTATCTATCTATCTATCTATCTATCTATCTATCTATCTATCTATCTATCTATCTATCTATCTATCTATCTATCTATCTATCTATCTATCTATCTATCTATCTATCTATCTATCTATCTATCTATCTATCTATCTATCTATCTATCTATCTATCTATCTATCGATCTATCTATCTATCTAATGGTAGGAATGTAAAAATCAATGGGTTTTTAGGGGACTCTAACGAGTGCCATTCTAGTTTTATGATATATGTTGTTTCGTTGAGGCTTTGCAGTCTGTTGGTTTTGTTTTGGGGATATATAAGTCAATTACAGGAAGAAATGAAAAGGTGTCTACTTCTAAATCTCGCCTAAAAGAAAAGTTTTTCAAAAAAGCACTATCCTGAATTTACTTCGGGTGCCAGGTTATTGTTGTTCTTTTATCTCCAATATCATGTCACCATTATTATTTATTTGATTAATTATGTATTCTAACCTTTTTTCTCTGGTGTGCAGCACTTTGTAATTGGTGCTGAAAAGTCCTCTATAAAAAAAGGTTACTGATAGATTAACATAGATAGACCATATGATCGCTAACAGTATGATCACACGCTGTTTGTGTGAGCTCTTATTTTCTGTTTCAAACCTTAGTGAGGACGTAATGATCTAGTTATGAACATGTTTCAGGTACCCTGCAGGTCATGAGCCCTGCAGAGAACTTTGAATGTTCTCCAGGCTGCACCAACAGGACAGGGAGGGAAACGTGGGGTGCAACACATAAGAGTAAAATTGTCACATAAGATGTTTCCCTTTTGTTATTGGAGTTTTATTCTTTTTTAAATTCTGTCTCATGTACTTCCTTGTTGGTATCTTCAGTTGTGCAGGTGTGCATGGCGGCTGGGCTAGCTTGTGTTTCTTGGGGATGTTTCGCCTCTTGTCCGAGGGTCCTCCTTGGTTACACAGGTAAAAGACCCACAGAGGTTATTTGGATGGCTGGGGCTGGGAAGTCCTTTCTTAGGGCACAAGTACAAGTCCTGACAATTGGTGATATAGCGTTTCCTCAGTTCCGGTTTTTAATGAATGTTTTTAATTTTTCTATTTATTTTTGATCTCAGTGCTAGCCCTTGCTTTACATGTGTGTGTGTGTGTGGGGGGGGGGGGGGGTGGGGTGGGGTGTGTGTGTGGGGGGTGTGTGTGTGTGATTGTCCGTGTGTGTGTGTGGGGGGGGTGTGTTTGTCTGTATGTGTGTGGGGGTAGCTTACCTTAGATCATCAATATTATCTAAATAAAATAGATTAATCATAAATATAACGTTTGATTGATGATTGATCAAAAAAGAACAAAACTAAATCACAAATGAACATCTATTACTGATATATACTAATGATAACAATATAAAATATAATTTTGCTTGTTCCTTTGGTTGGCCATTGACCTTGTTATTGTGAAAAAAGAAAGTTGTTTTTTTGTTTGTTGTTGTTTTTGTGATTTAAATAAATGATTTATGTATTTTATGTTGGCTTAAAGTTTGTACATTGTACTGCACATTGTATTGTATTGCAAGGGGGGGGGCGGGTATGTAACAGAATAAAGAAAAATAATTAAATACCAGGGGGATATGAGTAATACAGAATAAAGTATTGGTCAGAGCACCAAATTAAATATTTTGGATGTCAGTTGTTGAAGACTATTTGGCTGCAAAGTTGTTAAGTTTATTATTTATTGCACATATTTATTACACATAGTGTTTTAATGTACCTTTTATAACTCGGTTGCACATGTGAGCAAGGATACATTTGTGTTTATGCCTGCACCAACGAAGACAATACATATTTTCTATTTCAATGTTTTTTATTCACATCATGTAATTCTTTAGTACGTGTATTTCTCATTAACTCGTGTTGAAAAAAAAATCATAAAGCTACAAACATGAAAACTCACGTGTTCCTCTCACAGGGCCTTTTGTTTTGAAGGCGCGCACCGGAAGCAGTGTGCGTGGCTGCGAGCAGCCCGCAGGTCGAGCCGGAGCGGACACCGGGTGATCTCAGTCTGGAGAGAGCTCAGCGGAGGCAGCAGCAGCGTGAGGACACGTGACAGCTCCAGAGACTGCTATGACATCTCGCAGGTACAGTGCACCAGCGGGTCGGTGTGTGTGAGGGTTCGAACCCCGTGTGTCATGGCGCCGGAGCATTTAACACTCTCTCTCTGAGTCTGAGCAGCGGCGCCTCAACTTTTCTTTCCTTTTTTTTTCTCTCCACCGTCCCAGCAACACAGAGAACTCACCCACTTGTCTCCTCGTATTGTCGGGTCTTGTGGGTCTTTGTGTGTCCGTGTTGTTGCTTGTGAATGAGCATTAGTTCTTATACAACACACTTAAAGTAACACAAAGGGCGACGCGCTTTGAGTTGAGTGTTATTTAGCTGCTGCTCCAAGAGGTAACGGTGAAAGTGTTATAGTGCATTTACAGTGTGTGTGTGTGTGTGTGTGTGTGTGTCTCTCTCTCTCTCTCTCTCTCTCTCTCTCTCTCTCTCTCTCTCTCTGTGTGTGTGTGTGTGTGTGTGTGTGTGTGTGTGTGTGTGTGTGTGTGTGTGTCTGAGCTGCAGCTAAGTCTTTTAATATGAATGTACTTATATCCACACAGCACACAGGCTTTGTGGTGTAAAGTCTACTTCTCCAGTCAGTCTGGTGCTATGGGCTATTTCTGTGTCTGTCCTCCCAGTGTGTGTGTGTGTGTGTGTGTGTGTGTGTGTGTGTGTGTGTGTGTGTGTGTGTGTGTGTGTGTGTGTGTGTGTGTGTGTGTGTGTGTGTGTGTGCGTGTGTGTGCAGTGCAGGAAACTGGTTTACAGCTTCCTGTGAATCTGAATCCCACACATTGTTTTAAACACACAACAAAAACTAAAAAAATAGGACACTTCAACGAAACTCCAAAAATGAAAGTTTTCATAGAAACATTGCAGCCACATTAGTGTCAGGTATCCACCTCATGTGTACAAGTGAGTGTGTAACTGCAACTTAAAAACAATAAATGTGTACGCTATTCACTATTTTAAATGACCAATTAATACTATTGCTTAGTTAAACGGTCGTAGCACCTTTAGGAATATTGATACAAGTAATTATAGTAATAATACTTATTTTGTAAAACCTCTTTGAAAAACTGTTACAAGGTGCTTTAGAAGTTCATGTTAAGAAATTGAAGGCAAACAATTGGAATCAGTTAAAAAGTGAATAAAAAGAACAATCAAAAGCAATTTGAAGATCACACAAGAATAGCAACAGCACAGACGCAGAAATAAAACAAAATGTAAAAGTAAAATAAAACATTATAAAATGATTAAATGATCAGAACCATCTCTTAACATGTGTCTTTAAGAGCGATTTAAAAGAGAGTAAGACGTTTTCCAGACGGACGTCCTCAGGGAGATTGTTCCAAAGAGTGGAAGTCCTTGCAGAAAAAGCCCCGGTCACTTTAAAAACTCAGTGGCCTGCTTAACGTTGATGGTGGAGATTTCTGTGCAAGGTGACCTCTGAAATGTGAACTCAGCTCGTCCCCTGTTCCATTGCGATTGCTGTGGACTCAAGAAAAAATGCAATGTTGGCAATTTAGAGAGTTTACAGTTGATACAAATAGTCTGCATCTATAAGGGTGGAAAAGGTAGCAGAGGTGTTGTTGTACCGGATGATGTTGGACACATGACTGTTGGATCATGGTCTGCCTTTGCCAGGTGAAGCAGTGGTGAAATAATGATGTGGAGGTGAAAAGGCCACTGTACTGATTTGAGTCCAGCTCCACAAAACACAAAGGCAAGTTATTTCAACTCTGACAGAACAAAGACTGCTGGATTCTGCCTGAGTTTTTGAGCAAAAGAGCATTGTTCATAATAGAACTGAGCTGGTTTGGCTTAATGCACATTACTTCAAAGGGAGATCGGAACCAGTAAAGCGGCCAATCTGGCTGTGGCATTCAAGAAAAACCCATTTCATAGTAAATATTTTTTAATTGATACTGTGTGTCACTAATTCCTCTCAACTTCCCTTAATTTGTGTGTACGTGAAAACACGGATGAAAAGCTTTATCGAATTCTGTGTGTGCTGACCGTAAGTGGGTTTCTCATTTCTGCAAAAGTCCCCATCATCCAAGTTGACTAGAACTTTGGGGTTATTTCCTTAAACTTCGAATTTCACTCTTATTTTCACTTTAAAACACTTTGTGTGTCTCAGATTACTGGAATAAATTGCTTTCGGGTCAAAGATGCAAACAGTAAACCGTAGATTGTATAAGTGGTGCCCTCTCGGTCAAAATCTCACGGTGGATAAAATGTTAAACAATGGATAAGAATAGTGGAGAGTAAGAACTGTTTTTGCCATAATTCCTCACTTTATCCCTCGAGTTGCCCCCGGGGCCAAAGCCACCAGCAGGATGAGATCAGAGATAGCGGAAACACTGAGACAAAGTTAAAAGCTGTTTTCTTGTCAGCCAATTTCCATGGTGTGTCGCCGGCCACAGCACATACTGCTGCTGCTCTGTGGCTTGTTCTCTACTTCCTGGGCTGAAATACCACAGGGGAACAATACAGCTGTGCGTGTCATCTCGATGAGACGGACCTGCTCTGCTGGGGAGTGTGTCATTTCAGATCCTCATTTCAGGAAGGAATTCACTTCATCGTTTCTTGTCGTGAACATATGGCAGTTTAGTCATAAAATCAATATTCGCACGCTAAGTTATTGTCACAGTACCATGTCAACAATGATAAAGCATTGTTATGTGTTCAGTGTAACTGCTGGCACAGAGAAAGACGTTATGACGCAGACTCACCTTACGCTGCTGTTCCATTTTTACTTTGCCAGTTTTTTCCTTTATGACAAAGTTTCCACTTTTGGAAACCACCTCTGCTCCTCTTTGTTTACGGAGCAGAGCTCGTCTGTCACTGGAACTCATTCTGACCAGCTGAGAACAGTGAGTCGGTTTTGTCGATAAGCCGACAGGAAAACAACAGAACCATGTGGAGGAATAAGATAACACCGGCAACATTTCCAGGAGTGCCCTTTAGAAACACGGTTGTGAGTTGTGACAAAGCATTACACTGTTCATCTTCACATGTGTATGATCATAGTTATGATCATACGAGTTAGGCATGTATGCTTAAACATTTAATGGCAAGGTGCTTATAAAGGACAACAAGACATGCTTTACCAGGCGTATGTGGAATATTTGATGTTTGACGTATCAGAACAACATTCCTCTCAGACTGAGCCATGTAAATCCAAGCTTAGCTGTTGTGAGGTTAATGCTGAAACACCTGCTGTTGCCTCTGGATCCTCTCTATAGAGAAAAGAGCTTGAGTATTAAAGTCACGCTCACTGGATTCAGTAAGAAGTGCCGTTCTCTCACTTTCTTTGACTGGTGAAACAAGTAAGGCTGGTATAAAGGAACAAAGTGAACTAAGAACTTCTCTTTGCTGAGAGGTCAATGCTCATATATAAAAAGTTTGTCACAGAAGGTGATACTTTGAGAAATTAATGTTTCAGTGCTTCAAATGGGACAACTTTCAAAGTATAAGTACTGCAACTAATAATTAGGGATGTTTGATATGACCAATGACCCATATGAACAATGCACATTGACTGTAGATTCAATGAATAAATGACCATTATTACCTATTCTCCTTTATGTATGAGCTCGTTGTTTTGTCTTGGCTGGCTGGAGTCTATGGTTTGGAATGATGTGAAACATTCATTGTTTGTGTTGCACATTTTGTGACACTAAAAAAAATAATATTAGTTATCGAGGGATAAGCTTTTTTTCCCCGTCGTCACACAATACACATCAAAAAGTCCTACTAATTCATATTTTTCCTTATCAACAAAAAGAGCTGTCCTGCACTCTTTCAGATATATAAACCTACTTATCACATCAATAAGTTTATAATAATTAATTTAGCAATTTTATTTTTGCTTATATTTCAACTGGAAGCTAAATCCAATTATCTTCATTTTCTGATGACCTAAAATGGTGAAAAGCATTAATTTTCTGTTACTTTCTACATGTAGGTCCTAAACTACATTAAAACTAACCTGGATGCAGTTGTAGCAGCAGAGGTGAAGCATCTGTGAAAATGTTCATATTTTGTGCACGTGCTGGAAGGTATCTCTGTATTTGCTGACACCAGGAAGACTCTTGAGGCCTTAAGTACACGCAACTCATTTGTGCAGAGTTGTGAGAAGGAGAAATGTCTGTCTCTCTGATATCTGACATCTCAAGATTTAGGGAAACACACTTTTCTTATTTGTTCCAAATTTTCTTCCTTAACTTTCATTTCCAGAATGAACTTGCTTCACCAGACTGTTGCATCATCAGTATTAATTTACCTGTGTAAGGTAATGACAAGGCTAGACTGGCCTGGATGTAGGGCTGGGCAATTTACCGAAAATGTTGTCAGTTAATACTTCACCCAATGTGTGGATGCATGAGTCGGGATTCCTCTGCATTCTGAGCTGTATTACCCTGCTGCATGTCCTCCCGCCCTCCTCACTCCCCTTCTGACCTGCACTCACTTTACACATGGGGTAGGGTGTGACGTGGCCGCATAAAATAATCGTTCGATAATCTTAAACAAGGTAAAAGTTTGAAATAATTGTGATATACATAGAAAATAATACAAGCTTATTATCTAAAGAGTTGGTATGGAGCTCTTTCCGTTCTTCTTCTTTCACCAGTGTGAGTAACGCCTGCATATAAGGGGAAACACTTTTAGTTCTGCAATGTAGATGAGATATGGAAAATCCACACACCACCATAGATTTGCATTCAACAATTCAGTTGAGATAAGTAACATTTTCCTGTGAACTCAACGCTTAACTAAACCACATCTATAATGTCCTGTCTCTTATTGTTTTGCATGCTAAGGGGAAAAACGGCATAAGAGCATTCCACACTGTTCACAAAAATATAACTTTTATGTTAAAAATATTTTTTTTTTCCCCCGTAAAGCATTCAATCCAAATTGAGACAGGGATTATTTCCTTATTTTAATCTTATGCATATGCATATTTCCCCATGTTTTCACAGATATCAGACAAAAGTGCAAAGACCAGCACTTTAGAAAATGCATTTCTTTGTGCTTTTCAAAATGGTTAAAATGATGAATACTTATCATGTAATTATGTGTATGCACAGTTTTGGGGTAAATCTGGGTTTGCCACTCCTAGGAAGACGTCTAGTGAGTATGTACTAGTTTCAATTTCCCATAGCGTTTCCCGATGTCTAGTAATAAAAGGTTGGATGTGTCCATGGCAAGAAAACAGGAGTTACTTATTAACTAGTGTTGCCTGGAACCCCTTTTACTCTGTGTTTGATTAGTCCTGTTTACTCCATGAAAATAAAAAATACAGGAAAGTCTGGATACTAGTTTTTTCTTGAAAGAAATATCTATCTAGCCTTATTTGTCACTGCTAGCATTCAGCCTATACATATTGTATGTTGTAAGTGTTGAAAACGAACTGCATGCACATACCTAGTCAAAAAGTAATTTAGCTAATTCTACTACACTGACTGCTTGGTGCTGCACATGCAGAAAAGTAAAATATTCAGCGATAGGGTGTGTGCGAGGTTTGTGCCCCATGTAAATACCCCGACTCATCGGCCGGGCTTAAAATAGCTGCAACATTACCAAAACCCACACCCCAGGGCTTGCCTGTGACCAATATATACCTAGCAGAGGCTTTCATGCAGCGCTGCGGCTACTAAGTATATCACCTTTTTGTCAGTCGGCCTAGACAGGGGTGCTTTAAATAGCCCACTTGGGCTATATTGAACTTGAGACATGATGTAAGAGGATAGATTGGTGGCTGGATGCACACTGGGCCCATTTCCCCTCAACCAGCCTGGGGCCTCACCTGCAGCTCCCAGCTGTCCTGCTCTCTCCAACACTACGTTTTCTCTTCCCTGCGGATGCCTCATCCCACAAAACCATTCTATTTGAAATCTCCTTTTCTTTTGTCTTGTCTCTCCCTCCATCTCTACCTCTGTCTCGCTGCCCAAGGCCAGATGCAAGGAAATGGGGCGCCTGGTGGTTTTCAAGGGGGATCTTATTCTTGGAAAGCCCTGAGTCACTCTTGCTCCTGTGGTCATGATATGAGGAGGTGAGGGAGAGGGATTATGGATAGGGTTGTATCAAGAGGTCATGCTGTTCACTCTGTTTGAAAGACCTCTGGAAATTGACAATGACTAAAATTGGACTGTACTACACAGATACATCTTTTCAGTAGAATTTAAAGGCTACAAATAACTTCTAGGACAAAATAATCTCCTGAGTTTGATGCTGCAGGAACTGTGCAGACTAGTTGTAAAAGTGTAAAGATAGACCATTTGGTAATCCAGAAATGTATGTATTTTGGACAAAACATAAATTCTGAGTGTCAGTTATTATGAAGTAGGTCCAGTAAAAGGTACAAAACTTGAACTTCCTGTTATAGATATTCTTTACACTGCTCTATGTAAAAACAAGCCTGGTAGGTTTAAATATAGATTTGGGGAGTTTTTTGTTTTTTGTTTTTAGAGTCCAGAGATCCAAAATCTGAGAAATGTGTTTAAATTGACACCCTACAGCCATGTTAGCTCTGTAATAGGATAATCAATGCCTGGCAGATTACAGTAATGTTATTAAATCAGCTCTTTCTGTCACCGGAAAAAAAACAATTTATATTTTTACATTGTTCCCAGATATAGAGTTATGGAAATTACATCCACTGCTGGTTAAATTGGAGCATGAACATTTGTTAGCAAATAAGCAGCTTAAGACTCTGTATGCTACTGTTCTGTCTATACATGGTTTTCCTGTTGAGTGATGACCTAAAAGTTAATTATTTACTAGATTAACACACACAGAAAGAGAGACGGCAAATACATTTTGTCCTGACCAGTGACAACGAAGGCAGCCAAATCACTTAATAATAGCTTCACTGCAAATCGCAAAAAGGCTTCCCAGAAAACCTACAAAGAGCCTTGCAGCCAGGATTGCATAAGTGACATTTACAGAAACACAGTTTTGTAATTAAAAAGAAAATGGCTTGTTTAATTTACCCTGTGTGAAAAGGAGTGATTGAATCAGAGGCAAACATTAAAGCAGTGCATCAAAATAGTACTGTAAGTATTTCATTACAATGTAAAAGAACCGCAGCTCTCAGAGGTGAAACAGTGCAAGGATCTTTTTATAAACATGTGAATTAATACAACATACTGATGTGTTACAGTTAAACAACTTTGAATCTTGGTGGCCCCACATAGTTGCAAATTGTAACTACATTTTTGTGGATATATACCCAGAAATCTTATATTTTCACAGTGGTGCATTTAAGCCAAAAGGTAGAGTAAGAAAGCTGTTCATTCTTTTATGACTCCTGTGAAAAAATAGGAAACCAATGCATTGTTACTGACACAAGCCAGAAAAGAAAACCATCAGAAAAGTTGTTATTTTAGCAGAGTCAGAATCAGAACATCAGTTCACCCATATTCCAGCTTCCTCTTTCGTCATTGAAGTAAAATAATTGGGAGAAAAAACACTTGCTGCCTTGTTCTCCCTGCCAGCTTCATAGGGAGCTTCATGATGCAACATTCATGTCTATTGGACACTTTCCTTTTCCTGTGACAATACTGGATCCCATAAGGACATTGCAGAAGCAGGTATGGCACGTTTATATCCATGCACAGTTTTGTCAAGTGACTTCAGAGCAAAACACATTCTGGTTTGTTGTTGCCACCTTAGTAGCGGTTTGCTTTTGGTACAAATACAGCTTAAGGCATCTTGGGTTGTACACTTGGTTTACAACATTATACAGTTAATGTCTATACTATTTTTAGCTACGCTAGAGGCATAACTCTTGCAATTGAAGTGTTGGTCTGTTCATTGTTTTCCTGCTTGGTGGGTTTACCATCCAGGCTACTATATCTCAACAACTGTCAGATGGAAGGCATTTAAGGTACCCAGGGGATAAACCCTAATGACTTTATTGAACCAAAGTCTTTCTCGTAGGTTACAACCACAACAATATGTTTTAGTTTATCGCTGTTGCTACGTTTATGCCTGCCATCCATATTACTCTGGATTTTGTGAGCACCTAAAATTGAGAAGTTAGGAAACACAGCCTTTTCTCTGTGAAAGCGCTCTGTCATTCACGAAGAAGACGATGAAACTGTCAAGAGAGTTTGTTTGAATGCGTCTGTGCAGAAAACCTCCTGCTGTGTTTTAAATTAGCAACCGATATATTACTGATACCAAGCTACACTACTAGATGTTTGATATACACTGTAGTGACAATTTGTTTAAAGTGATAGTTCACTGAACATTTTTAATTCACTTATTCTCTTCTCAACACTATGCTGATGGAGGAGTGGGTGAGTGTTTGAGACCAAATAAATCTTCTGGAGAACCACACACACTATTGCCCGAGGCCACGTCTGCTAGCCTCGCCATTTCCAGTAGTGGACTGGACTGCTTGTGTTTATATATCTGAAAAGTAGAATGAATCACTACAGTATGTGCCCTTTGTAATAGTGGTATAATCCAAGGGGTCATTGTAGTTCATTTTGAGGTGACCACAGACTTGGGATTTTGTCCAATGCATTAATTTTTCTATCTCATCTACAACTATCCGTAACCCACCCTTGCAAAATTAATAGCCTAATGGCGTACTGCTGAATTGGCTGGATTGCAAGGGCTAACTATGATCCGATGTAACTACGCCTTGCATGATTAGGTGTAATCTCTAGGCACGGGCAACACAGCTGTTGCTTTTAGCCTCCAACAAGATAGCAAGGGCCTTGTGGCTCCCAGAGACCTGGCACCCAGATCTTCTGGCTTGGCCGGGGCTGTGTTACGGCCGGAAAAAGCTCTGTTGGCGTTAGGATCACAGAGTTGGCGTAAGGGAGCAGCCTTTTGACAGCCCCTGACCTCTCAGGGTATGTAGGAGACAGGGTCAGGCTGACTGAGGAGAGCAAAGGGTGGTGGAGCAGTCCGCCAGTGTCTGTCACATGCATCCGAAGTTAGAAAGTAGGGAATGTGGGGGGGACGCCTGATAGCATTGATGGCCTGCTCACGCTCGTCCAAATCCCAGATTAAAAGGCCGCCGCCTCCTGGGCTTGCTTTCCCTCCCGCCCCACACTCACTCGCTCTCTAACACTCTTTGCAAAGCACCCCCCACAACACACACACACACACACACTCACATACACACAAACACACACTTTTCTGTCATTCCTCTCACTGTCTATGTCTTACTCTATCTAACCCAGAAACTCTTTTACAAGCCCCCCCAGCCCCCTCCCTCACCCTTTTGTCCCTATATCTCCCTCGTTCCCTCTCATCCTCCCTTGTGTAACAGTGCCCAGTGCTGGATTACTAAAATCTGATGCTGCTGAAGCGAGGGGCTGTGTCAGGCTTCGGCCAGAATGGTAAGGTAGGGTAGAAGCAATCCCTTTTCATCTTAATTCAGGTGTTTGCTGTTGGACAACCCTCAAAACACTTTGAACTCCTCTCTCCACAAATAACAGCTTTGTTTCCTTGTTGAATAAATTAAATACACAGACTCTAGTGCTGTAGGAGAACAAGTGAACTGGAGAAACTATGAGGATGTATAAGTTCAACCCCCTTCTTCCACTTGAAGGTGGATATTTCAGGAGAATTTGTTTCGAAGAAGCAAAGAGTACAATCTAGTTATAAAGACTGTTGTTGACTTGCATGCCAATACACTGTGGAGAAGGGATCTCCCGGCCCTCAGCTACCCTTTAATCTGACAAGTTGCCTTGTAGAGAAGTTGCTTCTATTTTGTGTTTAAAGCAGCAGTCCCATGTTTGTGTCTGGTTCCATCTCGTCTCCATTGTTTTGATTATTTTACGAGCGACAGCAGCACTGTGATGAGGGATTAGATATGGATTAGTGACATAAGGCATTTCGCCCCTCTGTTATTATTTTTCTGTATGAATCTGTGTAGGATTAAACACAATACCACAAGTAATCTGTCCACCAGATGACACCCATGACCTGTCACTGGCTCCCTAGTACTACGGTAACCTAAATACGTTGGCCAGGTTGGGTTTTATTGTAGATAGACAGTTGTGACAAGTGGAAACATAAAGTCAAATAAAAGATGGAAATGCCCAATTGATAACAACAACTTTCAAATAAATTCTGCCTGTAACTTTGACTACCGCAAACAGTCAAGTTGCATGAATTGGCTTATATAGTCTGGTTAGATTGAATAAAAGCATGTCACATTAACCAGTTTGTAAGTAACAAAGCACAGAAACAGTGATGCTGTTAACGTTAAGGTTGTGGTCCACAGCTAAGAAGACTTTTCCCAAATTAATCAGACTGACTCGGAACTTGCCCTTATAAGGTATTAGAAATGTAGACAAAAAAAAACCCAATGAGTACGGCAGTATAAATTGATTTAACATTGAGCAATTGCCAAACAAAAATCTTGTATGTAAAAGTTGTGTTAATATAATTGTGTTTGTCGTTGTTTTCTTCTCAATGAGCCAAATGTCAGTAGAGTATTTTTATAAACAAGATACTGCGCCAAACATGCATGTACTGTAGTATCTCAGAGGGATTTACTTCGAGTGTTGTGGATAAACATGTATCACTCTTTCAGTGCCTTCGAATCATTTCCTGTTTGTCACCAAATGGGTCAAGCTAACCACCAAACCTCCCCCATAGTTTTTTCAGAGATTCCGCTAATGTCATATAGGGCATATGACTTTAGATCACTCTCTCATTTTAGACATATATGTGACTAATCCCCCAGTGATCATTTACAATACATTTTTTGTGAAATTCCTCCTCTGATATCCTTCCTCTGCTTGTGCAATGAGAGATGGTGCAGCAGGTCAGTATTGTCTGGGGTCAGATGACAGACATGCACTGAACCCTGCAGATCCTCTGTATTTTTTCTAGAGTCTGTGTGAGAGGCTCTGGATTATCTGCTTCGCCTCATAGTATAAATTAGAAATCCCTGAGAAGTCGTTGTGAGAACACAGCAGGGGATCCGGCGATGTAGGGGTTTATGAGGCCTTATAACAAGTGACAGACACAACATTTTAAACAAAAGGAAAACAAATATCTCCCGTTGAGAAAGCGGTGACACACACATAGAAGACATCGATGAAGATGTCAAGAGAGTTTATGGCCATGAGGGCCGACAGCGGTACTCTGTGTTGTAAAGAAAACCACGTGATCTACACAGCGGAATTAATACGTCACTTCCTGCCTCTGCCTGCTGCACCCGGCTGCTGCACTTCTTACCTGAATAATGTGGAGGATTTGATGCTGTTGTGAACGCGTCTGTGCAAAGAACCCCCCGCTGCATTGTGCATATGTGAAAGGCAAACTGCGGTAAACTCTGTCTCCAATTCTACGAACTTTACCCGCATGTCATTTCTGAAAATGGCTTAAGAGACCCTCCAGGGGATTCACCCAGAGTGAGTGGGAGCGTTGATGACGTTTCTATAATGTGACAGATTTACTACTCTAGAGTTGAACCTTCAATAATTGAATATCCTCAATGACATACATTAGAGATATGTTGTTATATCTTGGACTGAACTCCCTCGTGTACAAATCCCATCACACATTTAGCATTATTAATTCACCTGTCTCTTCATCCACTCTTCTCATATTTTCACTTGGTCATTGTAAAAACAGGTTGTGCTTGACAAGCAGTGTCACTTTGATTTGTTTGTCCAATATAATTATAATAAATGTCACTCTCAGTTCCTTTGTTCTGAATTGTTAATTAATTCTGTCCAACAGAAACTCCGGCGGCTGATAGTATGAATGTCAGGCCTAAATATTCTCATTACACAGTGATCACATTAATGTTTATAGAAGAAATTAATAGAAAGCATTTAATCACATAACGGGCAGAGCTTCAGACCTTTGCACCGGGAAGGGACCACAACAGTATTCACGTGTGTGTTTGAAACTCTGAGGTGACACAAGATCTGCTGAGCTGACACATGAGTCTCATTTCTGGGTTTGTGTTTTACAGTGAGAAAAAACAGAAACGGCTGAATGCTCGCCCACTGTTGAAGTCTCAGATACTATCTTCTCAGCACGAGCTACATAAAGGAGCTCTTCTGTTGCCTGCTGCCTGCACTACACTGGGATATATTAATCAATAATACGTCCTGTGTTATGTGTCGGGGGTTGTTGTGAATGGCAAAAATTTGGGACGGGAAACGCATCATTTCCATGAGTCATTATGCCTATGTGTCAGTGTCGGATATATCTTCCATTCTTGTTGAATCATAGACATTAACAATGGCTGCAACTAAAGATTCTTCTCGTATTTGAATAATCTTGCTACTAACTTTTTCCTAATAGTAGTAATCTGCAGCTTTCCAAATACGCACATGAAGGACAAAGCAGCCAGTGCACTTTTTCCAAAGTGATTACATTGAGCCTTAATCCCACCTGCCCCCCCGACCCCAAATGCACACTCCTATGTCCCTGAACCATTGCACATATTTTGTCGCCACTGATGGACATCAGATCATTCACTGTTTATGTGTGATCTCCACACCGCTGACTTACAGCCATTCACTTCAACATTTCTGCTCTACCGACTCACTGCCTCGTTTAAGACTAATAAAGTCCATCACACATTAAAGAGTGGTTATGCAAACCACCGTGTAGATGTACTCACTTTATGTCTTGCGGCTATTTCTGCATAATGAATAATGTATATGCTCTAGTCTGTATAGGTCGCAGTGTTAGACACTCCAGTGAGGGTGCACAACGCAGATAAACAGTCACCCTACCTGAAAAGTGCGCTGGCTAAATATTTGTCACAGTGTTTTGCAACAGAGGAAGTAACGTGTAATTATTAGCTTTGGCTTTGCTGTACTATAAACTTTGTGTTCTTCCCTTTCAAACATGGACACGACATAAGGTTTGCACGTATCTACTGATTTACTGAGAAACATGTTGATTTATATTTGAATTAATAGAAATATAGCTATTCTATGTCCTAACCCACTACCATGATCACGACTTGAGATATTATAGTAAAACATTTGCAGTTACAGTTGCTTACAGTTTTGCCCTAGATTTATAGCTGTTGTTTTCATACAACTTTCTTTTGAAATAATGTCAGACAGACTGCTACAGTTCTACATAGTTTATGTTGTTTTATGCCGTAATGTAACTTTAAATCCTCAATACACATGAATCATGTGACACCATAAAAAGCAGGTAACTGATAGAATCTGAAGTACAATTAATTTAGGGTTGATACATTGAGTTTTTTGGGATAAATTCAGGGTAAATGATGATATGATACCACTATTAGAAATGCTGATAATTGTGTTAAAAAGAGAAGGATTAGGGTTAATATTTCCAAGCAAATTCTATTAACAATTTATTTTATTAAAAGAAAAGACCCCATTCACTTGAAAACTAAGTCTATGAATAGACTTGACAATTAATGAATATCTTCTTGACTACTTTGGAAAAAAAGTATGTACAACTACTACCTAGGTTTGTGTCTTATGAACATTAAACATCTGCTTCCTTAATCACACCTCCATTAAGACTCACTGGCTGCTGTAAACAATTCACTAGCTTAACCCAAAAAGCATTTAAATTGAACAGCCGCTCGATGAATGAGAATCTGTGCTCCAAAACATGTCATGTTCACGTCTAGCAGCTGAGCAGTGAAAGCTAAAATACACTACCTTCACATACTTAATTGCTAAATACTAGATTGGTAAATTAATATACTGTTTTAAACTCAGGTGATTGATTGTGTTGGTGCCTGTTTTGTCTCCGTAGGCATGGACACGGACACACACATGGTGTGTGATGGGGCACAGATAGCATACATGACATTCTTCCAACATGCAGACGTGCTCAAAACAACTCTTCTGTCCCCTCATTTTCAGGTGGTTCCACCCCAACATTACTGGAATCGAGGCAGAGCAGCTCCTGTTGACCCGGGGAGTCCACGGCAGTTTCTTGGCCAGGCCCAGCAAGAGCAATCCTGGGGATTTTACCCTCTCTGTCAGGTAAGTCTGACAGTTTTCCAGACGTTGACATATACATTTTAGACACATTGTTAGTGATAAGTATATATATATATAGATACGCAACTGTCTATATCTGAATGTCTGAATATATGATTACACACAAACAAAGCTCAATAGTGCAGAGGTCAAACATCAGTACATTTTTAATAATTATGTGACCATGACTTAATCAGTTTTCAATCTGAGAATGAGAAGTGGTTGTGTTCACCTCTCAGGTGGCAAGGTGTCTTTGACATCTCTACCCATGGATCAGTATATGATGTAAACAAAATTCTGTGGATGAATATATGCAATGTGGTCATCAGGGTGGAGCTGAAAGGAGTGTAACTCTGTGTTATATCTGTCGTTCATACCTAAAACCCATTTATCTTAATCTCGTTAATTGAGAGCCCGGGTGCGTTGCAGAGAGACGGTTTCTGGTAAGTGGGGTTTAGAGCATCATGCCATGGTGATTACAGAGAGCAGGAAACAAACAGAAGAAGAGGCAGTTGGAAGAGTGGCTCTTCCTTGGCAACGGAAGCTTTTAAGAGATGCATCGGTCTGGTAGAAAGTCCAAACGCATTTGTTACACTGTGACTAGCTGGCATGGCGACATTTGTCTGAAACGTGTGTGTGTGTGTGCGTGTGGGTATCAGTACATGAGGGAGAGAGAGGGAAAATAGACAGTTTTTAGCTTTTAAATTATGTTGAAGAATGAGGGACCTGTAAGGGCTTTGACATTCACTTTCTGTGGATTGTGTGTGTGATGTGTGGGTTTGTGGGTGTTGATGGGATGAGTTATTGTCATGGTTTGTGGTCTTTCCAGACTATAAAGGGATGGTTCACCAAAAAATGAAAATTCACACAGTGTTTGAGTCCACAAAAACAACTTTGACTCTAAACGGCACCTTTTTACACTAAGTTTTAAGTCTAAAAGTCTGCAAACGGAAGTGATGATGCTACTATAGCAGATGTGGCTATGCTAACGCGCACCCCCCACTTGCCCGTTTAGGCTCAAAACTCGGTGTAGATCACGCCGTTGTGGGTCGAATATGAATGTCGGGGCTTCTGGAAACCTTGCTGACACCACACAAGCTGGGCCACTTTTGGCCATAATATAAACAGACTTATAGGCACGCTTTCTCTTTCTTATTTTTTACCATTAGTTTGTGGTGTGTACCTTGGTGTTAGCACAAGTTAGATTTTAATATTTATATTTATGCCATAGGATATGTGAACATTCAGCCTCATACACCTCAACACTTTGGATTCAAAACTCAAAATGACAAATGAGCAGCTTGATATAGATGTAAATACTGTGTTAAAGCTCATGTATGCTGCCTTTGTAAACGCAAAAAGATCTGTTTTAAACAATGCAACCGTCACTGCCCACATGCTTCCATTGGTCCTTTGCGTTGGTGTGGTTGCATTGTTGTCCCTGTGCCTGGATGAAGTAACATCATGTATGTGCATGGAGTTTCTTACCAACTCACAGTCTCTCCCCAAAAAAGTGCAGCCAGTGTCTCAAATGTACACATTTCTTCCCTCTGGACTCTTAATTGGCTACACTGGCGTATATCTCTGACTGGTAGGCTTCAAATGAAGTCTATCAAATGGGAAAATATTGGAATTTACTGAAGATATCAAATTGAAGCAATTTTTAGCAAGCCTTATCACAGACACAGACACACACACACACAGGCAGTGTCTTATCAGAGAGTCTAATTAGCTCGTCATGAGGCAGGTTTCATCTTACTGTGGCCATTAGGAGCTGGACAGTTACTGTGAGTGTTCAGATTTAATAGATGCTGAGGGACTCTGTTGTCCCTCCTGCTCTTTCTTATCTTCCTCTCTCTGCCCATCCCTTTCTTATCTCCACCACCTCTTTTTTTTCCTGGTCCATGAGGTCAACAGAAGCTGCTCCAAAGCGTCGGGAGCCTGACATCTAAGATGCTAATGAGAGCTTTTTGAGGGTTTTGAAAAAGTAATCAATTCAGAGTTTCATGAACCTCAAATAGGGAAAGGAGAAAGTTGGAAGCAGGAAAGTTTAGCCATAATTTTTATCCAAGTCGAACTCTGTAAGCAGAGCTGTCTGTTCAAGTTTTCTCCATCATTTTTCATGCTCTTTATACACTCGAAAGACCCCAAGGAGGAATTTTAAGGTCAATTTTAAGATTTTTTTTTTTTCTCCAGGGCAAATTACTACAGAGAGCAAATGGATTTTCTCCTAGCCTCTGTATTATATAATTCTAGCCTGGGATTGCTTAGATCTGTTTCCACTGCAGCGAGGCTATTTATAGGTTTACACAGTTGAGTAAAAGAGCAGTTCACCAATTTATGATTGTAAATAGCATTTAAACTGCATTTTTCCACAAGTCTCCGTTTCCGAGTGGTTCAGCAGTTTCTTACTTTCTGTGTTGAATGTCAATGTTGCATTGTGACATCTGTCCTCCCTCATTGTGACATGGCCCAGTTTAACACTCGCAGCTGACAGTGGCATTAGGTACTAACTAGATCTGCGTGTCACCAAGGACAAAGACACAACAACCACAACTATAAAGCGTGCACATGTTTGTGTCAGTGTTTCTTCTTTCCTGACAAGTGAGAACATGGAGTTCCTATTGCATGTACAATTAACAATAGAGCAGAGTCATACATTTTCAATAAAAAAAAAATTGAATATAGGGAACAATTTTATGCTAATTGATGACTATTAGATGATGGGATGCTCTGACCGTTTTGATTGAATTCATCCAAAACACTCACATGGCTAATGGTGACTTCTAATCATTAACTAATGTTTGTATAATGTTATTAACTTCTGCCCCTGTGTGAGGGCGTCAGGCTTTGTAATGTACTATACTGAACCACTAGCTAGACAGTCAAAAACCTGTGGAGTTTTCCAGCTGTATGTGATGCACTCTCACCAGATGTTTCCAGGGACTGCTCATGTTTCCGCCACCCTTGCATACTAAAGACTTGACCTTTTGTCATCAACCCGAGTGAAGTATAATCACGCTTTTGAGTTTGCGTGTGTGTGTGTGTGTGTCTGTGTGTGTGTGAGCTGCCTCGCCCCTAGCACACAGAGAAAATGCATTGTTGACAAATATCTTGATGAAAAATTAAGTCCATGAGATGAAATGTTTAAGATAAGTTTTGTTGTTTGGTCCGTGATGTGTGTTTCCAGCCATTCCTTTGCGGATTATATATTTTCTTTTTTATCAGCTCAGTTTATCCTTTGTCTTTTTCTTAGCATATCTACTGCTGCTTATGAACAAACAAGATAAAAGTACGATTTCTCGGGTGCCTTTATTTGCAAGCACTTCTTGTCTCAATTTGGTCAGCCTTTAGAAGTCGGCAGTGTACAGCTGAGAATATATCGAGTGTACATAGTTCAATAAAATCTTTTTACCAGATGATGAACTTGATGTATGCCTGCTTTTTCCAAAGCTCCTCAGAAGCAGAACATGCTGTCCTGACATAACATTTGAAATTTTAGGTCAGTTTCAAACATGGCTCCAGTGCAGCAGTCTGCTTCATATGCACGAGTGGAATAGAAACTTTATCTGCCTCAATTTAAAAAGTGGACTGGGAGCAGTAAAAGGGATTTCTCAGTGGTGTCAGGCTGTGTTGAGTGAAGAATATTACTTGCAATGGCTTCGGGGCAAAGCAGGCAATAATTTAGAAATTCTAGACTTTGTACGTGCATAAGTACGTGCATTTTGCAGCAATATATTCCCCAGTTGTCCATGTTTGTGTACTTCATCTTCTGGGTGAATGAGTTAGTGATCTAAATGCTGTTTATTGCTAGAACACACAATTTTTTCCAGATTCAGTGCTTTGGTTTGAATGTTGCGAGAAAAATGTGCACATAATACTGCTCATAGATATGATTT
The DNA here is from genome assembly GCF_963576545.1 of Limanda limanda. Taxonomy (NCBI): domain Eukaryota; kingdom Metazoa; phylum Chordata; class Actinopteri; order Pleuronectiformes; family Pleuronectidae; genus Limanda; species Limanda limanda. The sequence continues at coordinate 22,698,558 of NC_083642.1, forward strand.
GTTGCTGCTCTGGCTTTTGAACTAGCAGAATAACAATGCTGTGATCTGATCTGACTGTGTAACATTTCGTATGCTTGTACCTCTGCTCACTATCAATGCAAGCCAGCTCATAGATTAATCAAAGACAAAATTATCTTCTCTCTTTCTGCTGCGTTTCTTTTTCCAGTAAATCATGATACCATCACACCATGAAATTGAATATGTTTAAAGACAGACTTAATCTCCACATTATATTCTTACGATATACTAAGCACACATTGGTTTTCGTCTGGTCGTGCTGAACGTGTACAGTTGTTCACAGTTTAATTTGTAGTTATTTAATCTAAAGTTTGTACTATTTGCCTTTGGATAATAACAGAAAAATTAGCTGGGTTTATGTGATTATCGTGTGGAACAAAACAGTAAAGCTGAGATTAATCTAGTTTGTCCAAAGAATTGTCTTATTCCAGACGTGCCGTTTTCTGGCCGATCGTCATTTTTTTGCATCTGAAACTAGATGGGCACTCATACATCTGCCTTTAGAGATGAACACAACAGACAGGCATGAAAACATAACCTCCATGGCAGAGGTAGCAGCCATATAGGATGTTGGTGAGAATGTAAATTCACTAATTTGAAAATGCAGAATTTTTTTCAGTAAAGAGGAACAACCTTGGACTTCACTGTTAAATGTTTTAAATCTTTCAAACCTCCTACATGGATCAAAATGACTGCCCTTTGTGGATATTAATATTTTCATTTAACATAATGTACACAAAAATATGTCATTCATTTTAGCAGAGATTGGCAGATGTATGCAAAAGACAAAAAGAGCAGTAAAGTGTAGTTATGATTCTAACTGTTTATGGCAAAACACATAGATGAAAAAAGACATTACATCAAGTAATCTGTCATCTGAACAAACATTACTGAGCCAGAGCTGAGCAAATGCTGAACTTGCCTCCCTGTATTTTTACAAGTATTCATCTATAAAGGTTATCTATGTCTGAGAGACGGAGAGGGAGGAAGTGACTGAAAGTTTAATGCTGTTAAACTCTGAGATGAAAGAGGTTTCTGGTCTGAGAGATGAAAATGGGCCTTTAACACGGTCGTAGACCTGTGGCACCTTGCCAACAGCTGCTAATAGAGCCATAAAGCAATTACTAGGAAACACTGAGAGGGAGAGAGATGGATTATTGGACAGATGAATGCAAGGATGGAGCAGAGGATTTACGGTATTTTGAGTAAGAGGATGGGAAAAAGCAAGAAAAAATAGGAATGTGCGTTTTTTGAGAACAAAAAGAAAAGTGATGCAGGGAAATAGGGTTTGTGCCATTTGATATGACCATTAGCTGATAATCAGTTTGAGGAAGAGAGGATACTGTGGTATCTCATCCTGGAGACCAGATTGGACTGATGCCTGGCTAACTCCCCTTTGCTCCCTGACGCAGTTATGTGCTGGTGTGTCATCCTTGTTAATATGTTTACAGGATGTTTGTTTGTCTCCGCTCAGGAAACATGTTTAACGCAGTTCTTTGAGATGGAAAATGGAAAGTAGATTTACATAGCAGGAGTACAGAAGCATTCGTCTTTTTCTTCACTTCCTTCCAGGCAAATCCTATAGAATTCTATATACATGTGTGATTTTTGTGCACCTATTCAAACCAGCCGAAGGACTTTGAATATGTAAAGTGGTAACAAATGTTTTTCTGGCTTATCGGTCTTTGAGCTTGGCAGCTGCGTGAATCTTTTTTCCCTCCTGCTCTGCTTCCTCTGAATACATTAGAAGTGAAAACGACTGTGTATTGAGAAGATTTGTGTTGTTTTCTGCTGAGAAGTGGAAGTGAAAAAATATTCTGTGCGCGATAAAGTGGATCTGTTATTGTTATTTTTTTTTTTTTAATCACTGCGTCTCTGTAGCTTTTTCTCACATTTTATTTTCCTGCAATAGCTTGTGGCTTATTTTATCATTTCAATTCTGGCACAGATGGAAAAGGTCGAATTCATTTCATTCAATTTACATGTTATACGCTTATTACTCTGTCAGCCTCATAAGAAAAGCCTAGCTATCGCAGATACAAAACTAGGTAGATTAATGTGAGAAAATAACAGAAAACAAATGAAAGATGTCACCCAAATTGCCGATTCTTTAACATATGAGATCGTGTTTTAAAATGGGAGCATTGGGTTTGATAAACTGGACCTTTTTACACTGTAATTTATGTGCATTTGTACTCTGGGAGAGAGTGTGGGCGACAAAGTGTGCACGATCTTGATTTTTTGTGAGCATATACTGTGGGTGTGTGTGTCTGGAGGGAACGGGCAAACAAGATAAATACAAACGGAAAAAGCGTTGAGTGCCTCTTTGGAGTGAGTCCACCTCTGTTTACAGGCATGGAAACAAACTGGTGACTTGATTCCCGCTGTGTTTTATTTTCCCCCTCCACAGGCGTAACGATGAGGTGACCCACATTAAGATCCAGAACTCAGGCGACTACTACGACCTGTATGGAGGGGAGAAGTTTGCCACACTGGCCGAGCTGATCCAATATTACACAGAACAACAGGATCTGCTGCGCGAGAGGAACGGCCATGTCATCGAGCTCAAGTACCCACTCAACTGCAAGGACCCCACCTCTGAGAGGTGCCGACACTAACGCCCCCACACATGCAAATATGCTCACATTTGCGTACACAGAAACACAATGTGGATAAATCCAGGCAGATAGAAATGAAACCTATTAAAATACAGATAAACTTGTTGATGAAGTGTTTTCTCTGACCATAGGCAATTATTATAGGCTATTTTTATACCCACATCTTTAGTGTCGGACTCAAGAGCTTTGAAAAGCCATGAGAAGCAGCCAAACCCCCTGATACATGTTATGAGGCCAGCTCTCACTGCAGTTACAGATTCTGTTTCAGCCTGAATGCAGTTGTGAGGTGTTTTCACCCTACAGTTATTAAAACTTTCCAAAATACTGAATACTTGTGATTTAAATGCAAATTTTGATTTAAGGCCCTTTTTCAATATTATGCATTAGGTTTTTGCATAATTAGGATGCAATTCCATACTGAAACTACAGAGACAGTTTTGTGATCAGTGAAGAGTTGCAATTAACATCTTACATCTTATCATACGAACAAGTGAGTGGCGTCATTTCTGTGCCATCACCAGTGCAGAAAGATGAGGCTCACAGGTGAACTGGTATTTCTTGAACAGTTCATAGGTCTATACTAGAGATGTTCCAATACAGATTCCAATACCAGGTTTTTTTGTATATCGGCCGATAGCGAGTACCGTTCCGATACTAGTGCATTTAAAAAAGTATATAAGATATTTTGCTACTTACCTGTAAGGAAGTTGTGATCGCTATCAATGTGGGCTTGGCCCAGGTTAAACCCTTTGAAAAACAAATATATATATAGAATGAATAAGATATAACTTCTTACATCATCCCGTTTGGAAGTCTTGCATACAGTACACATCGCCATTCAATTTTGTGGCAGTCCAGTGTAACATTTGGTGCCATTTTAGCCAACTCTGGCTATTGCTACTTTACCAAAGATCACTTCTTCTTCACCACAACAATATTTACCAGTGCTTTTGCAGCGTAACTGCTGTTTAAGTGTGCGATGATGAAGGAGTGATTCCCGGAAAGAAAATTGCAGTTTTAATATACTTCAAAAACGGGTATCAGATTGGTACGTTGGTTTGAGTACTCCTCCGTGCCCGGCCCTGCATTGTCAACAGTATCGAATGCAATTTCCAATGCTGATATCTAAACATCTCTAGTCTACACTGAAGGCATCTCCTTAACTAGAGTGACTCTTTACATCAGTGGTCACCGCGATCTACCGGTACATCTCAACAGTTTTCATTGTCGCTGTGAGTCCGCTACTGGCGGCAGAGCTGCTGGTTTATCTACTATATTTCCTTCATACAAGTCAGATTATGTACTAAACTAAACACCAGGACTCTACGGTATGAAAAAGAGCATCTTCTGGTCTGTTGATAACAATCAAAGCCCTGTTAGAACAAATGCATTGATTCAGAAAATGTAATGCTGGAGTGCTTTTACTTTGAAACAGGTTTGGGAAGTGTTGTTAATACGTTTGTGACATAGACAGATAAACATTGTGTTTCACAGCAGAATTAACAGAAACAATTATCTTTCACCTGAGTTTTAATGTTTATCTGTTGAATTTATGTCACAAATAAATTGTTGCAACACTTTCTGTAAGCGTTTTAAAATAAAATAGAGCACTGGTATTTATTTGAGTAGACATGACGATTATTAAATTACAGGAAATAGTCATATTTATGGCCATATTCAAGGTAAAGCCTCTATTTAAAATCCTTGTGCAGCAGTTGCAGCAACTCTGCTAAACCTATTGTTGAACTGAGAAGCTAAATATTGTGCATTGAACAGATGCTGTAAATATGAATTGATGTTAATGTGAATATTGCTCATTGAATAGATAAAGTTCCATCACTGCCTTTCTTTGTGTATATTTATGTTTGTACATTCAGCTTTTAACAGAAATTACAAAAATAGTAAGTGATTTTTTTGGAAGATATGATGGTAGATCTCCGCTTATGCTTAGAAAAAAGGTTGTTGACGACTGCTTAGCATCCTTCTGAATTTTAAATTTGCAACTATGGTTATGATTTTGAGTTTTTTAAAGACTGAGTACTCAGAGTGCACACTGTCAAGACACTATACAACGTGAACACATTTCTAAAATGACATAGTCGCTAAGTAGAGCTTACATGCCAATGTATTTTATATAATTAAAAATCCGTTATTAATTTTCGTTAAAAAAAAATACATAATTGATATCTATTTAAACAGCAGAATTTTGTGACATTTTGAATCAGTGTGATGGTATTGTCACAATATAATTCCACTTAAAACCTAACTTACACAAATTACATATGTGTGCTTAGGTATACTTCATGTAGAGAGGACGCATTCTGTGCACACACACACCCACACTATAAACTTAGATGCACTTCACATCCAAATGCATAAATAGTGGCATATTCCCACATTCATCTTCAAAAAAACAAAGTGGGTGGTGCTGCCGTTGTTTATGCTCACTAGCAGCTACAGGAAAACATCAAACATTCTTGTATACACAGGCTGGACGCAGATAAACACGTCATCACACCTACACACCTGATTTGAAATGTGAGGTTATTACAGCGCGTGTATAAGCCTGGAGTCCATGCACGTTCTCACTCACACACGTACAGGAAGCATTTTGAACATTTAAAAAAAGCTATAACGGCTGCGGAGCGAGTTGTATACATTCAATTTTTCTACACCTTTGCACATCGCAGTGGGTTTATACCAGTTTCTGTTTAGGTCTATGAACTTGTGATCTATAGCTGTGGTTTAAGTGGTTTTTCCATTCTACATGCATCTGTTATCAGAGCCTCCTACACGCTCTAGCACACCACACAGGTAGAAAAAAAACAACCAGACTTGCAGTTTTTCATCAGCAACTGAGTGAGGATGCATCGATGTAAGAGATTATTTTATTCTTATGAGTATGCGTCTTCTCACACAGTGCACATATAGATAGACGCTATGTTAACCCATAACCTACCAATATAAAATTTGTTTTCCCTTGAGGCAGGAAGCATAATGCTTATCCTCCCACTCATTTGGTCAAGTTTCTGCCTCAGCTCTCCTCTCACTTGTCCTGGTAATTCATCTACCTTGAAACCACATCCAGCCAGAGGCTAAGCGTATTGATCTCCACATGAGTTGGAGAAGCAGCTGCTGAAAGCATCCAGTCTGTAATAATGAACGCTGATATTCACTCTGTTTTTGAACACGTCTTGCCAGCTGTATGTTTATATTTTATGTCTCTAATGTACGGAAGCTTCACGTTAATAGTCACAGCCAGTTTATATGATTTGAACACAGTTAAAGCAATGGGACATTTAAGCAAATTTTTTTAATTTGTAAACAGAAATGTCTTCTCTGTTTTGTTTATACCTGCACATATTTCTGTGCAAAGCTCGTATTGATATGTCAGTCCGGCTCTAGTTCCCCTTTTGTTTCTCTATTATAGTCTGTTTCTCACAGTCTGTTCTTTGACTCGTCTGCAGGTGGTACCACGGACACCTGTCTGGGCGAGATGCAGAGAAACTGCTCTCAGACAAAGGCAAGGCCGGCAGTTTCCTGGTCCGGGAGAGCCAGAGTAAACCGGGTGACTTCGTCCTCTCGGTTCTCACCAATGAGGAGAAACATGAAAACGTGGATCGCAAGACCAAGGTCACACATGTTATGATACGCTACCAGGTGAGGTAACACAGTCAGAACCCCTGACATATACAGACACTTGCCTTTATTAAGAGTTTTGTTGAAATGGATTAAGACACACCACAGGGTTATAGTTGACATTACACCACCTCAGCATACTGTTGGTCATTTAAGTCATGCGAGTCACTGTACATTTCAGTAAACAGTGATGTGTTTTAAAACTAAAACATAGAGTGGATGTACCCTAATAAGGCCTTAACGGTTGATGTCTGTCTCCAGCAGGACGGTAAATACGACGTGGGCGGAGGTGAGAGGTTTGACACATTGGCTGATCTGGTGGATCACTACAAGAAAAACCCCATGGTGGAGAAAAGTGGCATTGTAGTGCACCTCAAACAGGTATGAGTCAAAACTGGTGAATCTTTTTCAAAAAGTATTATGAAGGCATGGATGTTTTGCAATATGCTGGTTTAATTCAAATCACACGCAAATGTTATTCTGCTGTTCTTGTTGTTGTGCTTTTTTTAATTAGAGGAATAAATTAGTTTTTTTTTGTGTTGATAAATTTAATTTCCTGTTCCAACATGACAACAACAGCCATTTAATGCCACGAGGATAAACGCAGCCAACATTGAGAACCGGGTACGGGAGCTCAACAAAGTAGCAGACAACTCTGAGAAGCCCAAACAAGGATTCTGGGAAGAATTTGAGGTATGTATCCTCAAAACTGTCAACAACAATATTATTGCTATCACTCATCATTTAAAACCAATATGGGGATATTGATATTTCAGCTTATAGTGTTGGTCAACCTTTTTCAACACCTTTATCAAATGAGATTTCATTTAAGAGCTGGATGATTTGATTCCTTTGTGTTCTTTCTGTTTTTGTCATTTTTGTGCAACTGTTACAAATCACAAATGTTATAAATGTGAATATTTTCCATTTTTGAGTGCATATTAAGCAATGAATTATTAATAGGCTTTTACTGAACCAATACAAGTATTTTACAGTTTGTTTGTCAATAAGATCATATTAACTGTTCATTGTCTGGTTGTTGAATTTATACAAAAAAATTTACATTTGTTGCTTGTATGTTTTTATCTCATAGATTATTTGGAAGTCAGGAAAACAGTGCAAACATATTAATGAGTCTATCTGGCTTCATATGTATGACATACAATTGGTTCTAGTTATCACAGCTAATAGAAAAGATCAGATATGCATACAAAAATGTGTGTATTTTAGTGTTTTTGTTTCTGAAAAGAAAATTATTCTACTGAAGTGTTGACCCCAAATACTGACAAATGCAGTTTTTAGACTCAGCGTTGACGCATAATGACCTCACCAGTAGCAGTCACATTACAGGGGATGTTCTTTATAGTTTCCAACCTCTTTGGAAAATGTGTCATTTTTCTTTACGCTCTCCTTTCTCTTTCTTCATCAACCCTCAGGTACTTCAGCAGCAGGAGTGCAAACTGCTGTATCCCCGGAAAGACGGCCAGAAGCCAGAAAACAAGAGTAAAAACAGATACAAGAATATCCTCCCCTGTGAGTCAAGCAGCGACCTGCCATTTCCTGTCTCTCCAGCTTCCTGTGGAAACAGTGACACAAATATACGACAGACCATAAAGAGGCCTCCGCTAAGTGTCAAGATTTGGTTTTGATAATATTCAAAGCCAAGGTGACGGTTCCTCTCCTGGAACCGTCACCTTATCGTGGTGGAGAGGTTTGCGTGTCCCTGTGAACCTGAGGGCTGTGTTGTCTGGAGCCTTGTGCTCCTGGTAGGGTCTCTCATGGCAGAGTGGTCTCAGGTGAGGGGCCAGACTAAGAATGGTTCAAAAACCCTCAATGAATATCGTTACAAGAGGAGATGGGACCCAGCCCGGAGGAAGCCCGGGGCCCCCGTCTGGAGCTAGGCCCAGACGGAGGGCTCGATGGCGAGCGCCTGGTGGCCGGGTTTGCCACGGAGCCCGGTCGGGCACAGCCCGAACAAACTACGTGGCACCCCCCCTCTCTTCATCTCATGGGCCCACCACCTGTGGGAAGACCCGTTGGGGTCGGGTGCGCAGCCACATGGGTGGCAGCGAAGGTCAGGGGTCTCGACGGACCAGACCCGGGCGGCAGAAGCTGGCTCTGGGGACGTGGAACGTCACCTCGCTGTGGGGAAAGGAGCCGGAGCTTGTGAGGGAGGTGGAGCGCTACCAGTTAGATCTGGTGGGGCTTACCTCCACGCACAGTCTCGGCTCTGGTACCGTACTTCTGGATAAGGGTTGGACTCTATTCTTCTCCGGAGTTGCCAAGGGCGTGAGGCGCCGGGCGGGTGTGGGGATACTCATAAATCCCCGGCTGAGCGCCGCGGTGTTGGAGTTTACCCCGGTAGACGAGAGGGTCGCCTCCCTGCGCCTAAGGGTTGTAGGGGGGAAAACTCTGACTGTTGTTTGTGCGTATGCACCAAACAGCAGCTCAGAGTACTCGGCCTTCTTGGAGACCCTGAATGGAGTCCTGCATGGGGCTCCAGTAGGGGACTCCGTAGTTCTGCTGGTTGACTTCAACGCCCACGTGGGCAACGATGGAGATACCTGGAGAGGCGTGGTGGGGAGGAACGGCCTCCCTGATCTGAACCCGAGCGGCCGTTTGTTATTGGACTTCTGTGCTAGTCATGGATTATCCATAACAAACACCATGTTCGAACATAAGGGTGCTCATAAGTGTACCTGGTACCAGAGTACCCTAGGCCGAAGATCAATGATCGATTTTGTGATCGTGTCATCTGATCTGAGGCCGCATGTTTTGGACACTCGGGTAAAGAGAGGGGCGGAACTGTCAACCGACCACCATCTGGTTGTGAGTTGGATCAGGGAATGGGGGAAATTTCCGGATAGACCTGGTAAGCCCAAACGAGTAGTGCGGGTGAACTGGGAACGTCTGGAGGAGGCCCCCGTCCTAGGTATCTTCAACTCACACCTCCGGCGGAGTTTTTCTGGCATTCCTGTGGAGGTAGGGGACATTGAGCCGGAGTGGGCGGTGTTCAAAGCCTCCATTGCTGAAGCTGCGGCGGCTAGCTGTGGCCTCAGGGTCTTAGGTTCCTCAAGGGGCGGTAACCCTCGGACACCGTGGTGGACACCGGTGGTCAGGGAAGCCATCCGATTGAAGAAGGAGGCCTTCCGGGATATGATATCCTGGAGGACTCCTGACTCGGTTGCAGGGTACCGACAGGCCCGAAGGGCTGCAGCTGCTGCCGTGTCGGAGGCTAAGCAGCGGGTGTGGGAGAAGTTCGGAGAGGTCATGGAGAAGGACTTTCGGTCGGCACCAAAGTGTTTCTGGAAGACTATCCGGCACCTCAGGTGGGGGAAACGGGGAACCATCCAAGCTGTGTACAGTAAGGATGGGACTCTGTTGACCTCAACTGAGGAGGTCGTCGGACGTTGGAAGGAACACTTTGAGGAACTCCTGAATCCGAATAACACGCCCTCTATGTTGGAGGCAGAGCTCGAGGTTGATGGTGTTTCGTCGTCAATTTCCCTGGAGAGGGTAACTGAGGTAGTCAAACATCTCCGCAGTGGCAAAGCCCCAGGGATTGATGAGATCCAGCCAGAAATGCTAAAGGCTCTGGGTGTTGAGGGGCTGTCATGGTTGACACGCCTATTCAACATCGCGTGGGAGTCGGGTACAGTGCCAAAGGAGTGGCAAACCGGGGTGGTGGTTCCCCTGTTCAAAAAGGGGGACCAGAGAGTGTGTACCAATTATCGGGGTATCACACTTCTCAGCCTCCCTGGTAAAGTCTACTCCAAGGTGCTGGAAAGGAGGGTTCGGCCGATCGTCGAACCTCAGATTGAAGAGGAACAATGCGGTTTTCGCCCTGGACGTGGAACTACGGACCAGCTCTTCACTCTCGCAAGGATCCTGGAGGGGGCCTGGGAGTATGCCCATCCGGTCCACTTGTGTTTTGTGGATCTGGAGAAGGCGTATGACCGGGTCCCCCGGGAGAAACTGTGGGAGGTGCTGCGGGAGTATGGGGTAAGGGGGTCTCTCCTCAGGGCCATCCAATCCCTGTACTCCCAAAGCGAGAGCTGTGTTCGGGTCCTCGGCAGCCAGTCAGTTTCGTTCTCAGTGGGTGCTGGTCTCCGCCAGGGCTGCGCCTTGTCACCAATCCTGTTTGTGATATACATGGACAGGATATCGAGGCGTAGTCGTGGTGGGGAGGGGTTGCAGTTCGGTGGTCTGAGGATCTCGTCACTGCTTTTTGCGGATGATGTGGTCCTCATTGGATCATCGGCTTGTGACCTTCAGCACTCACTGGATCGGCTGGCGGCCGAGTGTGAAGCGGCTGGGATGAGGATCAGCACCGCTAAATCTGAGGCCATGACTCTTAGCAGGAAACCGATGGATTGCTTACTCCGGGTAGGAAATGAGTCCTTAGCCCAAGTGAAGGAGTTCAAGTACCTCGGGGTCTTGTTCGCGAGTGAGGGTACTATGGAGCGTGAGATTGGCCGGAGAATCGGAGCAGCGGGGGCGGTATTGCGTTCGCTTTACCGCACCGTTGTAACGAAAAGAGAGCTGAGCCGCAGGGCAAAGCTCTCGATCTACCGGTCGATCTTCGTTCCTATCCTCACCTATGGTCATGAGGGCTGGGTGATGACCGAAAGGACGAGATCGCGGGTACAAGCGGCCGAGATGAGTTTTCTCAGAAGGGTGGCTGGCATCTCCCTTAGAGATAGGGTGAGAAGCTCAGTCATCCGTGAGGGACTCGGATTAGAGCCGCTGCTCCTTTACTTAGAAAGGAGTCAGCTGAGGTGGTTCGGGCATCTGGTAAGGATGCCCACTGGGCGCCTCCCTTGGGAGGTGTTTCAGGCACGTCCAGTGGTGAGGAGACCTCGGGGAAGACCCAGGACTAGGTGGAGAGATTATATCTCAACATTGGCCTGGGAACGCCTCGGGATCCCCCCGTCAGAGCTGGTCAATGTGGCCCGGGAAAGGGAAGTCTGGGGCCCCCTGCTTGAGCTGCTCCCCCCGCGACCCGACCCCGGATAAGCGGATGAAGATGAGATGAGAGAGAATATTCAAAGCCTATCATTTGACATTAGACTTGAAAAAGGTGAACATTTTGTTGTGCAGTTGTGACGGTTTGACTTGGTTTTTTTCAGTCGACACAACTCGTGTTGAACTCAGGGAAATGGATCCAGATATTCCTGGGTCAGATTACATCAATGCCAACTACATCAGAGTGAGTCTTTTCAGAATCATGCAATCCTTGTATCAACCCCTATGCTCTATTGATAACATTAATACACAGCATTCAGCAAACACTCAATATAAGTGGAATAAAAGGGGTGCTTCATCTTTAAAAATAATTTAGTTCAGAATCAATTGAAAACTTCAAATCTATCAGTCAACGTAGATAATGTCTCAAAAAGAAACTTCCTTTGTTAGTAGCAGCACGTACTTTAGCTTATTTTTGTTTTAATTGTGAAATATTTTTTATATTTCTGTATATTTTACTTTATCATCATTGCATTTTCTGTGAGAATAGGATTCTAAGGTGTCAGAGTAAAACTACTACATTAAGTGTATAACTTTATGCGCTGTACAGAGTCTGCATGAAGAGGGACGCCACATGGACGACTGCAAAGTCTTCATCGCCACCCAGGGCTGCCTCCAAAACACAGTCAATGACTTTTGGAAGATGGTGTATCAGGAGAATACACACGTCATCGTCATGACCACAAAGGAGGTAGAGCGAGGGAGGGTGAGTGTTTTGCTTAAAAATAGAGCAAATAGTCAGTAAGATGGTGGAGATAAATGGTGTGAAATGTGTCTGTCTTATATATTGTTAAACTAGGAAGCTAATTCATAAAGTAGATTCGTTTTTCTTACGTTGTTTCAATAATCCACTGCTTTGAGCTGATTGATATTGATTATTTGTAATGATGGAGATCTGTGATCCGTGGGGGGTGTTTTGTCAATGTCAATGTAAATTGTATCTATATAGCACATTTAAAACAACTTGGTTGACCAAAGTGCTTTACAGGTGGAGTGGTACGACCAAAGGACATTTAAAACGTAAATCATTAAAGTTCAAGTAATACAAATAAAATACAATTATTAATGTAAAATTAAAATATATAAAAATAGTAATAAAAATAATAAAAAAAAATAAAATAAAATACAAATAATAAAACAAAATAAAATATAATAAATGCGATAAGAAAAATAAAATCAGCTACTCAACTGAAAGCCCATGAGAAAAGGTGCGTTTTAAAAAGTGATTTAAATAGTGTTGAAGACGGGGCAGATCTAATGTGAAGTGGTAGGTTGTTCCACAGGTTTTGGGCGGCCACTGCGAATGCATGATCTCCTCATGTTATTAGTTTTGTCTGAGGTTTGTCGAGGAGCAGTTGAGTGGCTGATCGCAGTTCCCTTACTAGAGTGTGCATAATAAGAATTTCTGATAAATAAGACGGTGCCAGTCTGTTAAGAGATTTAAAAGTTAAAAGTAAGATTTAAAAAACTATCCTGTGACAGACAGGAAGCCAGTGTAGGAGGTGCAGCAGGGATGTACTATGGTCTCTCTTTTTTGTCCTAGTCAGCAGGAGAGCAGCAGCATTTTGGACTAGCTGCAGGCGTTTAATGGATGCTTTGTCTAAGCCTATATACAGGGAATTACAGTAATCCAGACGGGAGGTTATGAGCGCATGTATAATTGTCTCTAGGTCCTTTTGTGGTAGGTTGGCCTTTACCTTTGCAATTTGTCGCAGTTGAAAAAGCTACCTCTGACTATACTGAAGAGATTTGTTTATCAAAATTAAAAGCCCTGTCAAAAATAACACCAAGACTCTTTACAGTGGGGCGAGCATAAGAAGCCAACGGCCCAAGATTGTCCACATTTTGCAGTTCAGATTGTCCAAAAACGATAACCTCAGTTTTATTGTTGTTTAATATGAGGAGGTTTGAATCCATCCATGATTTTACGTAATTTAAGCACTCAAGGAGTGGCTGCAGTGATGTCTTAGTTTTGTGGTTCAGGGGCAAGTATATTTGAATGTCGTCAGCAAAGCAGTGAAAGGAGATATGATGTTTTTCATAGATTGATGCTAGGGGCAGCATATATAGAGAGAAAAGGACAGGGCCTAGAAAGTTTTGTAATCGGACACTTAAGATTTCATTTTTGAGAGCGGGATTGAAATAACCCGAATCTTAAACATAACATGTTATAAATCACCACCTTTAACAAGTGAAAGAACATAACAGGGCTGATAAAATCAGCTGTGTTGACACTGGTACATCACGGATTTAGCCCATTTCTCTTGGTTAACTGTGATGCCATCAACCATTTTGTTCTTCATTTTCAGATGAAAGAGTGCACTTGATAGTATTGTCTGATTCCAACAGAGATGGGTGGATATGCCTAGTAGGGATGATGGTGTGTGTGTGTGGGGTGTGTGGGGGAGGGGAGAGAGAGAGAGCGAGACGGCTGACAAGGATAGTATGACAGTTAAGCTGATTGGAAAGCTGCTTGAGATGAGCTGATTCTTTAGATTGTCTAATGCCTGTCACCCTCCCTCTGCTCTCTCTCTATCTCTCTCCCACTACTTCCTCTGTTTCAGAACAAATGTGTGCGCTACTGGCCGGACCTCCACGGCAGCAAGGAGTTTGGGAAGGTGCTAGTGAGGAACATGGATGAGCAGTCAGCGCAAGACTACATCCTGAGGAAGCTGGAGGTGACCCGACTGGACCGGGTAGGAAGAACTGTGTTCTCAGTCAGAGCTGACCCACTGACCTGGGGTCAGATTATCACCTCACCTCACTCACTCATGCGCACACACACACACACACACACACACTCACACACTCAATCATCTAGCACGTGCTTGAGCTTACAGGAGGTTTGACTCCATGGCCCTGAAGAATACAAGAAGCAGATTTAGAAATAGTAGAAAGTAAAAGCTCACCCAAGCTTTTACAAATCCTTATAGAGGTTTTCTTACACTGAAGCTTTAGATAATAAAAAACTTGATTTAGTGCTGTTAATTTATACCTGAAAATTTTAGTTAAATAATAGTAAATAAAAGGCTTTTTATTTTTTTTTAGCACAGATTTTTTTTTAGCACTGATCAGAGCAGTGATCCTTACTTTGCTTGAACGGGGAGAAATTTAAAATGGTGTGGAACTTGAGGATGCCCAGTCTTGTTGTAGTGAGTGTGGAGATGTAATATCCTGTATATATCTATTAAAAATCCTGTATTCTACTCAAAACTACAATGGTGGAGCTCAGTCTACTAAGCCTGTCTGAGAACAACCTGGCAAAATGTCTCCACAGACTGCCCCCAAGTGATGCTTCAGTCAAGCCGTAATGTTTGTGTGTTGGAGAAACACAGTTGAGCTGAAGTTAATCCACCATCACTTATTCTCTGAGATATTGTAGTTAATCAAGGTTACTGTCAAGCAGGAGACTGAAGCAGACAGAGAATTCTACCCAAGCTCCTTTCCACTGACTGTTTATAGTAACGGCTCCCGGCTGCTTTAATCCTCCTTTCTGATCCTAATCATTAATTCCCGAGTCCACTGTAAGAAATGAGGAAACAATCCGCACTTTGCACAAAAGCATATTCCTGCATTCAGGGACACTGATTAGTGCTGGTGTATCTGCAGTGTGGCAGACTACCAGAGATTATTCCTCCGCAGTTAACATAGTTCAAGTGCGCACATAGACGTTTTTTACCTACATGAATTGCCTGAATCAAACTGCTGAGGTATCACATTAGCTTTTCTAGACTTCACAGTGTAGCTCTGTGTGGAATGAGACTTGTAGATGTTGTGTTGTCTTACAGTGAGGTTCTGTGTTTTGATGAACACTGAGGAGACAGAATGGAGACAAAAGAGATAGACAACAATGATACTGTAAGTGTGTAATGAAAAATTGGACCACCTCTTCAAATAATTTTGTGTGTTGTGTCTTCATTATAGAAGGAGCCTCTGAGGTACATCTGGCACTATCAGTATCTGAGCTGGCCCGACCACGGAGTTCCCAACGAGCCTGGCGGTGTGCTCTGGTTCCTGGAGGAGGCCAACCGCACTCAGAGCACCATTCCAGACACTGGACCCATAGTTGTCCACTGCAGGTACAACCAGGAGGGACAGGAGGACACTTTTTATATTATGTTGCTTGGAAGAGACAGTGGTGGAGCCTTAACGTAAATACTGCTCAGTCAGGTTGAGAGAATAAGTGAGATGATCTACTAACACATTCCATCTTGTGTGCACTCCTTTGAACACTCAAGCACACGCATAGGGATGATAGCTTTAAAAACATGAGGGCAGCTTTATTATATTACATAAAACAAGTCCTGGAGAGGACATTCACAACATTAGACAATAAAGTAGCTTTAGGCGAAGCTCTGTAGGTTGCAATTGGCTTCTTGATGTTCATAGCAGAATGAGAGGAAAAAGAAGAGATCAAAAGCAAGGGACTTAATAAAATATAATACAACTTACTAAACATCTATCTACATAAAGAGAAGAAAACAAGGGAACAAGAAAACTAACTATTCTAAGACCCACACAAAACACAAGGTGGCACTCTCCTCTTAACTAATGTGTTAAACAGAAATTGAACCTGCGTGTATTTTAAGGAGGATTACCATTCACCTGGTCATTTCCCTCACAACTGATAGAATTATCCAGTTTCACTTATCAAGTTAAAACACACATTGTACACATGTCCTTTGATTGGTGCAAGATATTATAAGATTATTTTACACAGACATTTAACTGGCTGGAATTGACATGAATCTATGAAATTTACATTTTATTAAATGTGCTTTGAATTGATCAGTGATATTCACTTTAATTAAGTTTCAAAAGTGTGTCTTTTTTACAGCAACAGAATTAGCAAAGATTTTCTCTCATCACATAAAGCTGGTCCTCTGTAGTACAAACACACTGGCTCTTAATTATTACTCTTAATCCTTGTGTTGCCACTTGAACTGAAACGTTTTGAAAGAGGACAGTTTGTTGTTGCTCTGTTATGGTCTGAACGTTCACCTTGTCTTGACAGAAAAGAACAGAGTTATCATTACTGATTTGGTTTAAAAATATTGTCAATATTTCTGAATCATTTTCATGTCAGATGTCACACAGATTTAGTTCATCATGAATGAATTCCTGCTGGATTAACAGATGTCTAAATATTTAGATGTTTTGCTGTCAGAAAGCATTCACTGGTGTGTTTCACGTTCACAGCAGACATGTTTGGTTACTAATTTAACAGATTTGCCCATTAGATATGAATAGAAAAGCCCAGTCTCGCTCCATGTCTCTCACAATACCCAGCCACCAAAACATGATGTTCAAACGTGATGACAGAGTGACAGAAACATCTGACTCTTTCACTGATCAGTGGGCTGTTGATAAATGAATGTTGTTATTGCTGGGAGAATAACTTTGAGTTCTCAGAGTGATCTAACGGCATTTTTATATTTGACGCAACGACAAGCTTCTTTATTTCTGGTTCCAACTTACAATTCACCGACGTAAACTTTCCTTGCATCGACATGTAGGTTTTGCGAAAACCCTTCTGCTCTTGATCCTAATGAAACGTGTTGATAAAAATATTTAAAAAATTGCCTTAATATAATTTTTTAGGGTTTTGATTACACATGGTTTGACTTTCCACTCTGTTGTTCCCGCAGTGCAGGCATCGGCAGGACAGGCACCATTATCGTCGTTGACATTCTCATCGATATTATTAACCGCCAAGGTACGACTCTTAGATATACAAAAGCGACACAATTGACTTTTTATTTTACTTTGAAAGTTTGGGCTCATTCCTGTATGTGTGTTTCTGTGTTGGTGTTCTAGGTCTAGATTGTGACATCGATATCCCTAAGACCATCCAGAGGGTACGGCAGCAGAGGTCGGGCATGGTGCAGACCGAGGCCCAGTACAAGTTCATCTACATGGCTGTGCAGCAGTACATAGAGACGGCTCAGAAGAGACTGGAGGAGGAGCAGGTACTCCACTGCATTTTAAATAAAAGATCTATGGTGACTTTAGATTGAGGCCAAAACACTTTTATGGCACAGTTATGAAGGCTTTAAAACATTTACGTGTTGATCTCAGAGTGTGAAGGCCGGCAGCATTTGTTATGTCATGACAGCTAGAGCAGTGAAGCAAACAACTATCTCCAAAGGGCTGTTCCACTAAATGTGGAACTGTTCAAAGTTTCATTCAGGTCTTGGACTCGTGACAGCTGGTGAGGTCTTTGCAAAGGATCTTGTCCTTTATTAAACTGAGGCTGCATCCACACGACCACGTTCTAGTTCTAGTTTTAAAATGCATCATTGCTGCTATGTTTACTCCTGCCACCCACACAACTAGAGTGCCTAAAAGAGAAAAGTTTGGAAACGCTGCAGGCCCAGTTTTAGTTTGAAAACTAAACTAAGACGGGCAAAAAAATGATTTTTGGAAATAATGATGCAGTCGTCTACATCGGCTTCATTAATAGGTCGTATCAATCATGACCTGACTACCAGCAGTGTTAACATGATGGAAACACAAATTACCAGTTACAGATCCATTCATCTTACTTTTCACAATTGTGTTTTCTCGTTTGTGATATTTTCTGTAACTGAGCAGCCAACTTCAGAGTAGACAACCTACTTCCTGTATACATTGATACACACATTTGCAGCATACGCGAATGGTCACGTGATAAAAATGTTCAGGTGGGTTAGTATGGACAGGTATTATTACTGATACAGAGTTGCAACGCTCATGTGGACAGTTATAGTGTGTAACATGGGTTGTAGCCTGAATCTGACTCATTCACTCATGTTGACGCTTTGCAGAGAAATAAGTTGAAGGAGAGGGAATATTCCAATATCAAATATCCCCAGATGACCAACTCAAGATCCAAACCCAGCGTGGCATCCTCACGCTCGTCTTCTGTGTAAGTATAACTCCTACCGTACAGTGGGGAAGGGTAAGCAGCCAATGGTTTGATTGATAAACAGGATCACAGAACAATATTAGAGAATCAATGAAAAAGGGAATCTGAAAAGTACTGAAAAGTCAAATGATGTTTTTAAATCAAGAGAGGCCTCAAAATGTATTGATTACAAAGGTCTTTTTTTAAATAATTCATGGCCATAAATGTTTCTTAATTCAGAGGCTGCATAGTTCAGAAGGACGCAGTCAACCAATAAAACTGCTTCCTTTGTGGGCCACGTGGACCACGAAAGCCGAACTGATATAAGACCGTTTTTGGAAGAAAGCTTTCTATTATCAACATCACCAGCTCGTTCCGCCTTTATTGCTGTTGCTGAGCAACAGAGCTGAAGTTGGACTTGGCGAGCAAGTTTTAATGCCCCTTGATTTTAATGTAACAATCGGTTGGGTGGAAGTGTGATACTCAGGCATTGGAAGTGTCGTCGCTTGCCGGCGCCATTACATCTTTGAAAAACAATTCGTCACTGAAGTCCAATTAATCCAGAGATAGGTTGGAAAGGATCCGCTCCTTGGAGCCTCGTTTCTCGAGGAGCCTTCGAAATGGGACAATCTAGTCACGGCACTGTGACGCAATTGGTCTTCAAACGCACCCTCCAAAGAATGCAGCCTCTGAATTTAGACACGGCTCATATCTTCCTTTTTGGTTTTCCACCATACTTTCCCCATGAAACTGGAATTAAATTTAACTTCATGTGAGATTAAGGAGTTTTAAATTCAACCGGTGAAACTGAAGACACATAAAGTTGTTCATTTGTTTTCTCTGTGAATATCTTCTCTTGTTGTAGGATGACAAATGATGATTCGTCGAGTGTGTACGAGAACATAAACTTTAAAAGCCCTCAGACGTCTTTTAGCAGTAACACCAGGAGGTAATACTGTCGGAACGTCCACATTTCTCTTACTTCCTCTTTGTAAGTATTCATTCATTTCATTTACTATGTTAGAATATCAGTTTGGGCTTTGACAGAACACATCCAGGCACTGTTGTTGAAAACTATCAGCTGGTTTGGGTATTTTTCCACTGCAAATATGAACAACTTAGTCAGAGCATCGTTTTACCTGGTTTGTATTTTTTAAAGGTAGTAGGATTTGGTAAAAGTGTTGCTGATACAACATGTTGGATTCCATCAGGTGTTCTATTGCTTTTGTTGGAATAATATCAGCCAATATTTGATCTAAAATAAAGGCTTGTGTTAAATGTATGACAGAAACTGAAATCCAGACTAAAATCTAAAATCATCGTGCTGTTAAAACTTCTCCATCTTTTGAAGACAGCTCAGTGTCGTCTAGTGAATCAAATGAATTTTCCTCATGTAAGTAGATGAGTAATATTCTCCTACTTTCAAGGTTTGAATTATAGGGGGGCTGGAAGCCTCCTTCTTAAGCTTCCTTAAGAAAAGAAAACCTGAAGCAACAAAAGATTCAATTTATGTTCCATTTATAATCAACCTCAGTTCTCCCAGTCTCATTCATTTCTAGCTCACGGTGATAAATAGAACAGACAAGGAATCCAGCAGCGTTAAAGTGAGTGAATCATGGCTCTGGTTTGGGGTCATCAGCAGAAGACACAATGGAAAAGATTTAATTATCAGCGAATGTATTTTAAACTGCATGTTATTCGTTATCCCCTTTCAGTTTGTCTGGAGTTGAGATGAATCTAAACAGATATTTTGTAAGATATTTTAAAATGGCAAATATTAATTTCTTAGTTGTTCTGTTTGTTTTTATTTGTCCACACACATGACAGCCGAAGTCAGAGGCCCGGTACATTTGTGTTGTCTTTCCCACTCTTGTGAATCCGATAGCTCAGATATCCCATCAGGGAATTCCTGTAAATTTGGTATAAATTGGTCAAAGGTAAATTTTCAAGGTCAAAACATGTTCTGGCTCTTGTGAAAGTTCAATTGGACTCGAGGATGAACTGATTAGAATGTGTCTTTATTAAATATATCTAACAAGTATTAACCATAGACTGTAAAGAAAGATGGACGACATGACTGCTCCCCAACAAGTGAAGCCAAAGTGTCCCTTTCGCCACCTGGTGGCTGGTTGCAGTATAGGTCATAACCCCTTCTCCCCCATGTTAACTGATGGATCATGGATCAAATCATTTGTTTGTTCAAATCATAATTGTTCCAGTAAGTTGGGGTTTAATTAGTTATTCGAAGATAAGGGTGAAATGTCATGATTGACAGGCTGAGTGTGTGTATCCACGTGACCTCACCACCAAGCCTCCTCTCCCCATCACTACTGAACAGTAATGTACAAGATGGCGGCGTTCTGATCTTGGATATTAAGGATAGCTAGTGGGATGAAGTGGAGAAGTAATGTCCAACTTTATTGACAGTCTAGTCAACTTGTCTGTGTCTGTTTGCTTCAGTTTCAGCTGAGGTGTCGCTTCATTAGCGCCTGAAAATCCCTCGAACGGAGGAGGGAGCGTGGTGCTCTGAATACACCGCACAACTGTGGACCCTGCCTGGGCTGAAGGGGGCGCTCTCCGGCTGCCGTCCTGCTGACTCTCTCTGTCTAGAGTAAAACCTTGACCTCCGCAGAGAGGAGGACTCTATAGCATAGTGCCTGCGCTCAGGGCCGCTCTGTCCTCCTTCGTCTCTCTCCTCTTTCGCTCCAGCCTCCAAAGCTCTCCCTCTCCTAACCAGCAGAAGTGCCTTGACACAGGACGTGTCTGTATCTCTTCTCCCCAAAACCTGCTGTCACATCTGCACTGTAACTGTTTTCCAAACCCTGGAAACCCAACATGACATTAAGAAACAACCAGTTTTTCCTCAGGAAGACGGATATTGAACATGAAGTTTGCCCTTGAGATGAACAGAGCTGTACGAGATCCACGAAGAGGTCAAAGCTGAGCAGTTTGTCCACTTGTTCACAGAAACCACTCTGTTCTCTGTCTCTGTCTCTCTCTCTCTCTCTCTCTCTCTCTCTCTCTCTCTCTCTCTCTCTCTCTCTCTCTCTCTCTCTCTCTCCCTGTCTTTTCTGGTTGTTGTTTGAACTCGAAGCTAAGACTGTTTTCGCTGCCACTCCAGCTCTGGTGGTTATTAAGGTGGCCGCTGAGTGATAGCGAGGGCAATTACACAACACAGGATTCTGAAGCACATGAAGGGCGAGCAAACTCCTTCTTATAAGATAAAAATAATTTCTCATTTTAATTTGCGGTGTAAAAGTGGAGACTATTTTATTTTTAATTTTTGGGGGGATTTGCCAGAGTGTTTTGAAAGAAACTTCCTGCGCTGTTGCAAATAAGTAAATTTAGTCATTTAGTGGAGTACTGTCGTGACCTCCAGTGGTCGGCTTCTTTTCATTACTTCGTGATGCCGTTGGTATCATGGCTGTGTAACATATGAGATGTTTATTTTTTAAATATAATTATATTTATAAAAGAGCTTAATGGTGGAAGAGATCATATTTAAGCACACTTGTCTAAGCAGCAGCCGGAAGCTCTAATTTACACTTTAATCATGATAGTTTTTTGAAGTCCACCTTGGACAGGAAACGGGGTTGAGTGGATTCCTGAACGGGTTGTTGGAGGTGAGCTCGGCCGACCGCTGCTTCATTGTCTGGCCGTTCAATCAGCAGGTCTGATGCAGTTCAACATCTGTCGGGGGAGATCGTCACGAGGAGATAAGGCAAAGGGGCCGATTACAGCGGGCCAGATGGCCATCTGCCCGAGATTGAAGAATAGATTTGTCTCCAAAAAGTAATTTAGAAGACGGCCGTAATCCAAGCTTGATGATAGCCGAGCGACGTCACTGATGTGATAAGGAAGACGGGGGGGGGGGGGGGCGTTGCAGAGCACTCAGCCCCCTGTGCTGTCTGGCAGATTGTCTGCTTTATTTAGCCTCCAGGATCAGCACCAAAATATCCCAGTGAAGTAGTCACGCTGGCGTACATCTGGCCCAGCGCGTTTAAAATCGAATGACTTAATGGTCTGCAGGAAAAAAACAATTGGTAATAATGATGAAGTGTTCAGTCTCATGAAAAGAAACTAGGAGTGAGTGACAACTGTTGGTGGTGCAGCCATTCCTCTTCCTCCATCAGCTCACCTGCTCAAGAACACACATCATGAATTATTATTATTATTATTATTATTAGTTTCTATAGCTGTGGCTCATGACTGATCAGTGCTTGGTTGAATAAGTCTGTAATTTGACTCAACCTTGTGCAGTTCATCGTTCATCATATCATTGGAACAGATTCCTTTTATTAAGCTTCTGCTTCATCAGTAGAGGAACAATAACACAAATGTGTTTCTCATCAATTCACAAATATCTCGGTATTTTTGCCACTCAACTGTTTCTGGTTTGAAACTTTCCCTGTGATAAGTTATTGCCCTTTTAATTTAATGGTTGATTCGTTATGTTAATAAAAGCTATGTTTTATGAAACAGCATTTCTGCCCTGTGTCAGTGAAGACACACACACACACACACACACTTGATGAACTGATTTGAACTTTGGGGTTTTTCCTTTGTCCTTTTCCAGTCTGAACTGTGATCTAGATCTGATGAATGACAAATGACTTTAGTGGTGTTGTTATTTTCTGTGTTTCTGTTTGTTTGTTTTGTTTTTGTATTTCACTCTGCCTCTCTGGTTAAATTGTGATATGGTGAAACATCAATACTTGAAAGTGTGAAACTGCAGAATCTTTGGCCTCAGGCTCTGTCTGGATGTCAATTGTGTGTTGAAGTGTTTTTGTCAGTGCACCGACTTTTTGCCATCAGTGTTGTTTTATTATGTTTTTTTTTTTTCAAATAGTACATTTCTAATTGATTGTTTTATCCATTCTTTCATTTTGTATTGTGTGTCATTAATATTATTATTATTGTGATTTAGCATTGATTAGTATGTTGTGGCCCTGAGTTGATCCTGTGTGCATGGAGGTGTGCAGTAGTGATGCTGTGTTTGTTTTTTCTGCTTGTCCTCGTACATTTACTTGAACAAAATGTTGATAGGGTTTATTTTTGTTTGTTTGTTTGTTTTATTTTGATTCCTTGCTCTTGTGTTGGAGGCAGAATGGCTGAAGTGAGTCGTGGTAAACTGAGCGCTCCCGTGTGATTCAGTGGAGGCTCCCCCCCCCCACTTTCCTCCTCTCTTTGCACTGGCTCTGCCCAAACGCCTTTTTCGCTGTATAAGTTTCAACTGCTGATGCAATGAGCATTAAAAAGGTTTATTATCATATAGTTCAATAAAAACTCTATGATGGCACTATTTAAAGCTACTCTTCAGCTTTGCTTTTTCTTCTGCAGCCGGCTTTCAGATGGATTCGGGTGTTTTGTGAAAGGTTGTTCCTGTGTTTTGCCTCTGGGTGAATTCACTGTGGTGGAGCAGTGGGATGTGAAGGGATGTTTGTGTTGGACCCTGCTGTGTCCCTCCGTCCTATTCACTCCAGCTGTCTCTTCATTTTAAAAAGTGCTCCACTGAAAACACTACACCGTGACAGAATATTCCTCAATGTTTACAAGTTACCTATCAGGCTGTTATTACTAGAAAAGCAAGGCGTTCCTGAAAAACACCAATTTCACCCATAATCACATATATATCATGACTGAAGCGGCCTGTAGAAAATATACTCTGTAACTCACGAGTAAGTAAAAGATTGGGGGGAAATTGAGAGTTGAAATAAGTGTTGTGATTTTCAGCAGTTTAAATCTCTGCATGGACGGTTTCATGTAGCTGCTGTACGGAAGTATACATCCATATTGGTTCACCGTGTTAACTAGAAGTCTATATCTATTTTCAGGAAGTTCCACGTTTATGACGGCCACTCCTGAACAAACGTGAACTGTCTTATCAAACCTTGTCACAGGCGAGCTACACTTGGGAAAACCCCAGAGCCCAACCTTTCCTTCACCTGACGCTAAATCCAGGAATGAACAAAGGCGACTTCCTGTTAAGATGCAGATTTTACAGTCGAGATTGAGGAATCAGATTGGGATGAAATGATCAACGTTACTCTGTAAATGGTTTTACGGTTTTACAACCTAACTCAGGAAACATTCTCTCAGACTGATTAAACCACCTTGTGATGCTGCCGTAAAATGTAGCTTTTAAGAAAACACGTGTAGATTAAATTCCAAATCAAATGATATCATTATTCATACTGAGGTAATAACTGCATGTACAAACAGGATCTGAGTTGGTACCTCACATTTGTTTTATTATAGTTCTGTAAACAATGATATCTTCATCAGAAACACACAAATCATTTGTACAGTATAAACTTTTCAGTTGGCACAATGGAATCACATCTATTCTCTATTGTGACACTTTTTGATTAATTACTAAAACGAAATGTCGTCCTTCAGCCAAAGACATTTTAAACATCTCGGTTTGGCTTGTGTGAAATGAGGAACATTGACCCACCTGAGCTCTTTGTTGTGTGATCCTTGAAGGATGTTGACAAAAATAGTCGAAAAGTCCTTTTGTCTCATTTCAAGCTACAGGTGTTGGTTATAGTGCAAATGTTTAGTCTGTTTGATTGACCGAACATGACGATTCGAGAGTGTTGCCTTTTACAAGCCTGTATGAACAGTTTACTCATGTCGAACAAGTGATGAAAAGAGAAATATCAATTAATTATTTGTATAGTTAAAGCAGCTTTGTGGAGATTTGTGTAGGTGATTATGATTTTAATATTTACAATAATTCCAATGATCCAGATAATGTGTGATATGATGTCCAGAGTCGGCCCCGTGTCTGTCCAGGTGTCTTTTTTTAATCTGCCACCGGGGGCCGCTAAAGTCCGACATTTCAAAAGCCTATACATTGTGGCTTTAACATCTGTGGTTCAGTGTTGTCAGTTGTGCGTCGCAATCACTAAGTGCGCTTTTCAAAATCTATTTGAAATGATGCAGCAAAACTTCAGTGTCAGATATTTAAAATTAAAAAATCTCATATACAATATAATACAGTTGGAATGATGTCCAGCGAGTGTTCCGAGGATTACTCTGTCAGACCGGGTTGTCTGGTCGTAGAAAAAAACGTGGTTGGATTGAGGGTGGGGGGGGGCATTTGTCGTATACAGCGCATGTTTCCAGTGGTGAACACACACTGCAGAGGCCACAGCACGATCACCACCAGCAGCAGGATGAGCGCGATGAAGAGCATCAGCCTCTTCCAGTCTGTCAGGCGGCCCAGCACGCCACCACTAGGGGGCGGTGTCTGCACCGGGGGGCCGGCCGTCTTGGTGGCCCCAATGTCGATGCAGACGCACAAGGCCGTGGGACTCTCGGGGGCGCCCACGCTGGTGCTGTGCCTGGAGCTTTTGTAGCACAGCTTCCCCCCCTCCAGCCACACGGGCTTCTCCTGCTGCTGGTGGTTGGGAAGCTTGCACAGGACCTCGCGGCTGGTGGCCAAGGCGGGGGGGCCCTCCTCTGAGAGGGCTGTGGGGTGGCGGCAGAAGGGACAGGAGAGGTGTTTGCTGTCACTGTTGCTGCCCCGGTTGCTGTCGAGCTCGGCCTGGGACACGGCCATGAGGCGGGAGAGGCACTCCAGGCAGAAGGTGTGGGTGCACTCCAGCAGCTTGGGGGTCTTGAAGACATTGTCGTAGGTGTTGTAGCAGATGGAGCACTCCGGCTGGTTGGCCACCGAGACCCTCTTCTGCAGCTCTCGGCCCGTGTCGGGGGGGTTGCCCTGCACAGTCCAGATCTGAGGAGT
Organism: Limanda limanda; assembly: GCF_963576545.1. Classification (NCBI taxonomy): domain Eukaryota; kingdom Metazoa; phylum Chordata; class Actinopteri; order Pleuronectiformes; family Pleuronectidae; genus Limanda; species Limanda limanda. Next base: position 22,724,494 of record NC_083642.1, read on the forward strand.
GCGGTCCATTTTCTGCAGCCTTCCCTCTCCTCTGTCTAGTCTCTGGTGGACTATGCGGTCTGGATGAAGACAATAAAATGAAATATGGATCTTAGTTTTCATGGGAGCAAGTGAACGCAAGTGCAGAAAGACAACAAGAATCCCATCAAGTAACTAGATTGCAGTCAATCAGTAAAGTCATCGGGCCCGACTGGATGTTGACCTTTGAGCCGGATCTACCGTCTCACAACACACATTATATTACAGAGGTAACAGAATTCAGTCAATGAGTAATTTGTGTTGGTGTGATGAAAAAGTTGTGTTTACGAAAGCAGCAGCAGCAAAAAAAAAAAAAAAAAATGTTTACCCCCACCATTTCTCTTTTTTTGAACAAATTGTATTAATGTGCCTCGAGCCCTGAACAAGAACAGCAAAATAAACTATAGTTGAGAAACTTAATTCCACTCAAATTACAAAAAGTTATTTCCCTCCACTGACTGATAGTTTAGAGATGTAATACCTGAGCAGGGACTCAGTGTCCCGGTCATGAACATGTCTTGGAACCCAGAGAGCCCACCTTCACTGAGGGTCACTCAGTCACTGCAGAATGGATTATCTGATTCTCCCACTGAGCCCAGTAATAATTACCCAGTCGCTGAGCCGCATGGTGACGGTTTATGTTTTTTCTGCTGGGCCAAGTCTTGGGCACAGAGTCTGTGAGAGCAAACTTTATAGTCCTCAGGTGTATACAATGGTTTTTTTTTTCTAAAGGCTGTTTTAGCATATTTGCAGCACCCTGGGCTTTAATTGGTTTGTTTTCAGAACACAGATTCTGCAATATGTAACCAAAGATTAAACAAACAGGTAAATTTACTGTAGAAAAAGTGCAGAGCTCTATCTTGCTATTTTCAGCTATTTTGCATAACCCTTTTCTCCATTACATGTCCTTATGTTCTTTTGTTCCATATGAACAATAACTGAACAGTCTGTGAAAGAGCTGCAGGCTAAACAGTGACTAAATGGCAGAAATCGACAGCAGAGCTGATCCGTAGAGATGCTAACAATGAGCAAATTGACCCCTGATACCATGTAAATGTGACAGACTGTCAAATCAATACAGTGCAACATGAAACACATGAAATGTAACACAGGCTTCGTGGTTACGGGTCCGGTCACACGTTCACAAATGTTTCGGTGGTGAACCTTTGTATTAGCATGCAAAACCAAGTTGAACTTTGGTGAACTTTGACCCACGTCTGTGCCGTAAGGCTCTAAAAATATCTTGATCCATGTTGGTTATGGAGTTTACATGCAACAGCTGCTGTTTACAATTTGCATATAATGGTATAGTGGCTTCACACCAGGAAGGCTCCCTGTTCGGGTCCCAGAAGCTAACAAACAGGTTTTGGATCCATGTGGATCACCATAGACCAGGTTTTGGATCCATGTGGATCACCATAGACCAGGTTCTGGATCCTTGTGGATCACCATAGACTAGGTTTTGGATCCATGTGGATCACCATAGGCCAGGTTTTGGATCCCTGTGGATCACCATAGACCAGGTTTTGGATCCTTGTGGATCACCAAAGACCAGGTTTTGGATCCCTGTGGATCACCATAGACCAGGTTTTGGATCCTTGTGGATCACCATAGACCAGGTTTTGGATCCCTGTGGATCACCATAGACCAGGTTTTGGATCCCTGTGGATCACCATAGACCAGGTTTTGGATCCCTGTGGATCACCATAGACCAGGTTTTGGATCCCTGTGGATCACAATAGACCAAGTTCTGGATCCCTGTGGATCACCATAGACCAGGTTCTGGATCCCTGTGGATCTGTGGAGGTTTGGAAATGAGAAGCCTGCAGGACTCTGGGCTTCGAGGCTGAGGCTCGTCTCATTCAGGATGATGAGATCATTACGTAGTAATAACCCTGATGCTGGTGTTGTGGATCAGGTATTAAAGGGCACTGATGTGAAGAGGACTGTTTGTGTCTGTGTGTCAGGGATGAAGGATGGCCGGAGCACAGGTGTTCTCCTCTCCGTGCCCTCGGGGCCGGTCCCCCCCCCCCCCCCAAGTGCTCCCGTCCACACAAAGTCACTGCTTGTTCTCTCCTTAATCGTTCCATCTGCCCTTGAAATTCCTCCACCTCCATCTCTCTCTCCCTCTCTCTCTCTCTCTCTCCCTCTCTCCCTCTCTCCCTCTCTCCCTCTCTCTCTTTTCATCCTGAATCCTAACATGCGTCAGGGGGATGAGGAAAGATTGTGTGTATAATGACACTTGTCTTATCAGTTTAAAGAAACCCCACCTACAGATCCTGACTCAGTTTCCACACTGATATCGGACAAGGACGCCTGACAAACCTTGTGTTTTTTATTTACTCCCCCTCACCAAACAGAACACCTCTGCAATTCAAGGAACTCCTTTGAACTCCTTCAAATACTTGCAGTTACAGTTGCTTCTCGATCTCAAATTGGGCTGCTGGTTTTGGCTGGTTTGTGCCGAGAGCAGTTTTAAAAACTGAGTCAACAAAAAGAAGCAAAATAAAGAGGTAATAACTCTGGACTAGAGCCCGAGGAGACAGCTTGTGACAGATATCTCAACTTGCGCTGCTTTGCTTCGGCACTTTACTTGACAGTTTGCCGATTGTTTTGCTCAAACCGAGTCGTTTGAATATGAATAGACAGGAGCGCACCTCCGCCGGGGAGGGAGCAGCTTGGCCTTTTGTTCTCTGCTGAAATGTCATTATCATTTGACTCTCGGGCCGTTCGTAGTATCAGGTACGGTGAGTGCTCATTCAACACACCCATAATTAGGTTAATCAGTAAATGTAGACAAGGTCTTTACGAGGAGAGGGTTTTCTAATGCCTCGGGCGGGTTTGCCTGCAGTGCAGGAGCCAAGTATCCAGGAACTGAACAGCTCCATGTATAAACTCCTACTGGTCTCATTTACAAACGCAAAAGATTATGATTATGACACGGTGATCTGACCCTCTGGCAGAGTTTAACATTCACGATCCATGACTGCACTGAGAACAAGTTGATAAATTGGTGAGAATATCTTACTTAGTTTCAGAAAATGAAGAAAAGTCCAGATGACAGGTTTTGGGGAATTGTAGTGATACTTGTTGTGTAAACAGAATATAGTTTTAGACTGGATTTAGGCTGCACCCATATTACTATGTTTTGTGTTTTCACACTAATATAATCTCTGTCCACCCAAGCATTTTGGCTCCATATCAGATTTGATTCCCATCCACGCCAACGCACCTGATATATCACATGACCACTCATGCAGACTTGGTGTCGCAGAATGATCAAACAATAGCTGCTACACTCAAAGTCAGTCGTATCCTTGTGAAATGGAAAGAGTTTAGACAACATGCTCAGCCACGCTCGTGATTGATTATCTATGTTGTTCTACACCGGTTGCCCAGGCTGATGATGTTATTTTTTCTGCCAGAAGCAGGTCAAGTGACAGGAGCCTGACGAATCAGCAAAGGTTACATCACCAACTTAAGACCCAATCAGAAAGCGGTTGTTGCGTGTTTACGTCAGTTACCAAACAGCTCGGTTTCTGCCAATCCAGACAAAATAGCTGTCCCTGTGTTGTGATACTGGAATGAGGCGTTTTGTAACGGCTCTCAAACTGCGGAGTAATAATGTGGATGTGGTCATACTTAAAGTGAGGGAATACAACTTATCCTTCCTTTTACAAATGAAAAGTTGAGGTCATGCTGCTACAGCCTCATTTATTGCTCAGACTAATCTAATTGTGCGATTGTAACATTATGTTTCTTTATCACTAGCCAGTCAAAATATTACAGAGTCACTTTGGAGTGAATGAAAGTTCAATTGACTGTTTCAACGAGACTTTTCAACGTGAAATGTAAAGCTCACATATTCAAAAGAAAAATGTCCAGAGTCCATCTGTAGGAAATAAAATCAATAAGGCTTCGGGTCCAATCTGAGGGGGTCGCGTGTACATCACACTCAAATATTAAACCCATAGTAACTGCAGCTTCAAACGTGAGATTTTATCTTATCTTACAGTAGGCTGCTTTGCTTGTGGTGTATCTTTATGGTCCCTCGTCTCTATCAGCATGTTTATCCTCACCTGTCCCACTGACCCAGTAGTATACGGATCACAGTTTGTCGGTTACGACAAACTCGTTTGCTAGTCAAATTGGATCCAGTTTTTTTCTTCCTCCCCAGCCCCAAATGAAACACTACACTTTCTCTTTTGTCAGCAACCTTTTGTGTGTCGGGCTGAGCCTTGTGTGTCTTCACCTGTATGTTTGGCTCAAACCGTCAACCACAATGTTGCCCTTCCTGTTCTCAGCTCGAGAGAGAGGCAGAGGGAGAGAGAGAGACAGAGAGAGAGAGAGAGAGAGAGAGAGAGAGAGAGAGAGAGAGAGAGAGAGAGAGAGAGAGAGAGAGAGAGAGAGAGAGAGAGAGAGAGAGAGAGGAACAGGAGGGGGTGAGCGTGGTGGTGGGTTACAGTTGGTTAAACTGAACTGAACCTGAACGTGTACAGATAGTGTGTGTAAATAGAGCAGACAATGCAGGAAACTGTAGCCGCTGGCAGAGTCCTGAGTGCATACAGAGAGAAACTGCCGAGGGAAACGTGACTGCAGAGCTGCTGACAACTCATGATGAGCCTCATCCATCCGTCACAGCTTCACATTGAGTCCAGTGTCCCACACAATGTAAAGAAAGTGGATGATGTGTCTCATTAAAACGACTTAGAATTTAAAACTGTTCCATCTGTGATATATTCACAGGCTCTCTCTCACTGAGTCCAGTCTCTCACATAAGGTAAAGGAAATACACCATTCATCGTCGATAAATCAGTCTGGGCGCTGTTTCTTATTCGTTGGATTTTAGGTTAAACTTTAAAAAGTCAGTTTATAGTCACAGTCTGCAGAAAATGCTGAACTTAAAAGGTCAGTTGAAATCACATGTACCGGCTCTTTCACGCTGAGTTAACTTTCTAACACAAAGTAAAGAAAGAACCTCATTCATTACAGATAAATCCTGTTGTCTCTTATTAGTTGTTTAGTTTAAGGGGAACTTTCACTTCAAAAAAAGCGAGGTTATATTCACAGTCTTAAACAAAATGAACGATTAAATTAATTAAATAACATTTGCAGTATTCTAACAACAACAAGGATCAAGGTTAAGTTTACCTGCTGAGTGTCGGTGTGTCCTCTCTTTATCTCTCTGGGCTCAGCTCTCTCCCACTGCTCTCCAAAACACACGTTCTCTTTCTTCTGAAGTCAAAGTGGCTGAGGTCCTCCTCTGTAGTGCTCTGAGCAGTGTGCTGCAGCCACAGGTGTGTGTTTGTGTAGGTGGGTGTGTGTGTGTGCTCAGAGTATTAGCTCTGCTGTGTCAGTGGCAGCTCTGGATCCTCCTTCCCTCCTTTCAGCGTCTGTTGGCTTGGTATCACCTGCCCTGCTCTGTCAGCCCCCCCCCCCCCTTTTTATCACTTTATGTAAATGAGTTTAAACAGTTTCCTGGCCTTGAGGTGGTGTCTGGCGGGCAGGGAGGAGGAGGAGGAGGAGGAGGAGGAGGAAGTTGTGGTGGTGGTGGTGGTTGGAGGGAAGAGGGAGAGCAATACACATTCTTGCCTGCTCTCCACCACTCCCTCCTGTCTCCCTGTGTGTTGATATCTTCATCTCCTCCTCACCTCTTTCTCTCTTTCTGTCTTCTTACAAAAGAACACACACATAATGCAAATATCCCTGAACCTCCGGCCTAATGAACAAACACATGTGGTGTAACAGAACCTGCAGGTGACTGCTCATGTCACATCTGTGTTCTGAAGGCTGCATCTCTTTTTTTTTCCTGCCCCCAGAATGACAAAACATAAACTTGTTTACACATACACACACAGGTTTAACACCTCCGTGCTGGACACACAACCTACAACATTGTCGTCATTTCATCAGCCAGTGTGCTTAAGCAACATGATACATGTCAGGGTTCATTTCCATAATGTCATTGATAAGGTAACAGATGGTGATACAGGACTACATTCCCACTGGAACCTGTGAATAACCTCTTTATCCTTACAGGCATACAGTGTTGCTACCCAGCGTGTTAGCAAAGGTAGGTAGGTAAGTAGGTAGGAAGGTAGGAAGGTAGGTAGGTAGGTAGGTAGGTAGGTAGGTAGGTAGGTAGGTAGGTAGGTAGGTAGGTAGGTAGGTAGGTAGGTAGGTTAGTACATAGATAGGTAGGTAGATAGGTAGGTAGGTAGGTAGGTAGGTAGGTAGGTTAGTACATAGATAGGTAGGTAGGTAGGTAGGTAGGTAGGTAGGTAGGTAGGTAGGTAGGTAGGTAGGTAGGTAGGTAGGTAGGTTAGTACATAGATAGGTAGGTAAGTAGGTTAGTTCATAGGTAGGTAAATAGGTTAGTACATAGATAGGTAGGTGTAGGTAGGTAGGTTAGTACATAGATAGGTAGGTAAATAGGTTAGTACATAGATAGGTAGGTGTAGGTAGGTAGGTTAGTACATAGATAGGTAGGTAAGTAGGTTAGTACATAGATAGGTAGGTGTAGGTAGATACTTCGTTTAGATATCTAGATGCTGAAAACACAGATACAGGGCAAGAAAAGCACTTAAGAATTAAAGAGGTAAAGGCTGTGCAAATAGTCAACAAGTTATCAGTAATAAATACTAAAATACCAAACTGTATTGTATGAAAGTGATGAAGACGTAACCGAAACCCAAACATATTGTGCATGTCCAGAAAATTAACTTTTCTTTAATGATTCAAGTTTGTTATGAAAACCTTCCCAGCCACACGCTCCACCAGACAACATGTCATGATGTCATGTTTGGTCTCATACGACAAACTCCTCAGAGAGATTGTTTCAAAAGGAATGTTTTCCTTATGGCTGTGCTCTTTCAATATTTAACCCAGGATATAAACACAAATGTGCGTGCAGCAGAAAGAGGCTGCTGCTCATTGGGACGAATGTAAAGATGTTTTTTGTTATTCTTATTTTTTCCATTACTCATTTTATTTTATGGCAATGACCAGGGGCATTGGCCAATAACAATAGCATACTTCTGCGATAGAAGCTGCCTAACTGACTTGGTTATTTAGTAACCTAAACTCACATACAGTCATATCATATCAGCAATGTCATTGAGGGACACTGATACTGTGAGCAATTGGAGGAAGGAGAAGGGAAACAATCACGAGCCATTTTATTTCCTTGCCAGGAATCCATGGACCTGTGTTCATAATAAACACATCAAAGACCGATTGGCTGGCCCATTGAGGAGTAATAAGCTATGGTGAGGTATATTACAGGATGGAGGGTTGGGTGAGGGTGGTGATGGACACACGTGAGCAGGGAAGGTCTGTGCCCAGGCAAGGCTGTAAAATAACACAATGTTGACCATCTCTCTACTTGACCCCACAACTCAAACACCAGAGTTCAAAGATTGTATTTTTAAGAGTCTGTTGCTGAGTCACCAAGTCGCCAATGGCAGAACCCGTGCTCTGTGCATTTTTCCAGGTAAAACAAACAAATATGGGGCATCTAGTAAGGATGGGCAGTAGGCTGTGAACATGCTGGCTGGATGATACTGGCTTTGTGTTTATCGTAGAGTAATGGCCGATCTTCTATCGTCCTCCTCTAATATTAGATGTTTTTTTGTAATATTCTTATTTTTTGCCTTTATGTGATAATCACCTGTGGAGAGGCAGATGGAAACAGAGATAGAGAGACGTGGTATATGACTGGAGCAAAGGTCTATAAATATACAATAATGTATAAATATACTTAAACTGTTGTTAGAGTATTCGCTGTGTGTAGCCTGCTACGCTTTACTTTAAGTCTCAGTTTACAACGAATCCATGATAGTCTGACGTCTTTATGGAACACCAATAATCTGAACCGATAAGGACAAATGCTATTCGCTATTAAATTGATGTCAATGTTTATTAATCACAGTTGTAGAGTTTAAATCTCATGAGTGGTGTGACAATTTTCGACTAGCTTGACAAATCTCATCAACTTTTACAATTGTCATGATGGACTGACAATAAGTTGTAATGACTCCAGTGACCCACAACTTCTCATCTCTTGTGAAATATTCAAACATCTACTTGATGGACTGCCACAAAACTTTGACATTGTCGCTTCCCAGACTGAATCCTTGTGACTTTGATGATCCTTTGATGATTTTCCCTCGGTGCTACCACCACCAGGAGGAAAAGAGAACGTTACAATCAAGTCCTGCCAAACTATGATGGTGAGCATGGTAAACATAATCAACATACCTGCTGAGCATCAGCATGATAATACGGTTATAATGAACATGTAAGCAAGCTGATGTTGAAGCTTTATGATGATCACTTCTGGCTGCAGTGGAGAGTTAATAAGGGTTAACTTTACATATTACATATCCTTTTTTAAACTTTGGTCTGTATCCAACCTGTAAGAATGAAAACTGGAGCAACATTTTTTAGTGAGTCCAACTTGTGCTGCTACTCTTTCACTTTAATTCATGTTATTTGTGCTGCTAGGATTTTTCACAATAATTCCCCTGAGGACAAATTTCCTACTTTTAGACATTTTTGAGCTTTTTTGCATTTAGAAATGAAAAATTTAGTTTTACAGTCTTTATAATCCTGTGATTTAAACACAACGCTACATTTATCCTATGCCACACATTATTTACATCCACCATGAGGGGTAATTTGAGAGCTCAGTGTCTTGCCCTAGGGCCGCCAGGGATCGAACAAGCACCCAGAAGGTCAGTGGTCATAGGTCAGTGGTCAGTGGACAGTGCCTTCCACACGCCCTGACCCTGAACCCGCATTTATTTGCAAAAGTACAGTCTGAGGTGATGTGAGTGAGGGTAAAGAAAGAGGTGACTGACATGATGCAAAGGTACACGGCTGGATTCAAACCCAGAACATGTCTGTTTTGTGGTATGGTTCTCTGACCACTGGGTCACCATGACACCCTAAAGCTAACATTTACCAGGATGAGTCCGGAAATAGCAAAGTCGTCTCTATGTTGTCTGTTACATCAGACACTGTTGATGGATTAGAGAACTGGCTATCCAGGCACAGGGCCTGTGGGCCCGAGAGGTCAGGGACCCAAATGACAAAACAAATAGAAAAAGACACAGAACGAACCAAAAAAAGTACACACTGAGCACACAGATACAAAACGTCCCAGGGAGTCCCTAGTAGGGGGCGGAGCATTTTACTGGTCATTGCTCTGGTCAGGTCTCCGTTATCTCATATTTATTTCACGTCAGACACCTGATTAACATAACACGTTACATGTGCTTTACAAAAATTTATTTTAAATTTGTATTATTTATTTATTACAAAAACTCACAACAGTGTAAGGAGGTGGTTAAGTTTTCACCACTGTCTGTTTATTGGTTTGTTTGTTTATAAGCAAGATTACGCGAACACTACTTGATGGATATCCATGTTATAGTATGATATATCTATCTAAACCTAGGGAAAGGATGTGGTATGTGTCAGGAATTACTCATATCACTAAATGATATTGTTCATAATTGTATTCACTTATAGATATGACTGTTTATAAACTTGTAGGTTTAAACACTGAACCAGTGACATAGAGTAACCTCACACTCTGGACTCATTGCTCAGATACTGGGGGGGATACGGTGATAATGCATAAAACACAAAAGTGATGAGGAAACCAGACACCTCAGGGTGCTCCTCCACCTGTCCACACCACACCACCTGCTGCTCTACACCTCAGCAGCAGCAGCAGCAGTCTTACATCTGATTTTCCAACATGAGAGGGAAAAAGGTGCGAGTCAGTCCGAAACATAGATTAATGGATGAATGCATTCCTGGATAAAACACTTCCTGTCTGCTTCCTCTCTAAGTTTAGTCGGGAGGAAACCAAATAAATGTGATGGGTCAGAGATCAATATAATTGTAATCTGACATTTTCTAGGTTATATTTTAGTATATATTATTTTGCAGTTTTTTGTGACTTTATTAAATGGAGCCACACTTGCGAGCTACGTCAGGCGGTCAACTCAAGCTGCGCTGCTCTAATCATGTGACACGCCTCACTCTCCATAATCCTCTATCACATACACCCTCCCAATTTGGTGTATCTAGGTTTCAACCCAGATAGCATTCAGTTGTGGGCCACTTCACGCAATAAAAGCCACCTCTTGTAAATTAGCAATTGTGGCCTAAATATCCCGAAACAAATGTCAGCCTTTTTTTGCAAACATGCGATGCTGTAGACAAGATGAAATCTGGATGGAAACCTTAAGTGGCCCATATGGTAAATGGTGAATGGCACAGAACTAACTCGTCCATGCAGTATTGCTATGGTTTACTGGTAAACAGGAGCGGGATGGCCAAACGCCATCATTTCATCAAGTGTGATCAGGTTCGTCAAGATAACTTCAAAACAGAGCAGGTCAACTCAAGATATATTGATTTACAAGCCTGTGATGGAAAGATTTTACAGTGGTGCAGTATCTTTATGGCCCCTGACAGCAAAACACTCCTGTTATCCTCAGACAATCTTTGGGCCTGCAGCCATCACTGTAGTGCTCTGTCATGCTGAATCATTCCAGGAAGAGGGAAGTAAATGCTTTTACCGTTATCATTATTATTTTTATGAACTTTAACTAAATCTCAGGATTCCTCAGAGACGAAGATGAGTGAAGACAAGTTACAAACCTCAGGCCACTCTAGTTTCCATGAGCTGATCACAGTTCTAAGGTGATCGCTCCAAGACAGAGACCTGACTGACTTCAAGCAGTGTTTGTTTTTGTTCGGTTTACTATTTTCCACTCCACTGACCTTTACTGTCGACTTGTAACTTTTATTATTACCTTCAAAGCATGTCACATTCCAGAAACACAAACACGCACCCTAACCTTAAATAAGCCTTGACCTAAACCTGAACCTGTTTAGAGTCTTGCTTGCTTTTTTTCCCCATAAGGAAACAAGTCTCCATAATGTAACAGTGTGAACAGATTTAGGTCCCCACAAACATCCGTCTTACCTGGAACACACACACACACACGTTTGTACAGCTATCCTATTGAGGACACTTATTGGCATAATGCATTCCCTAGCCCCTTACCTTAACCCTAACCATTCAAACAAAACGAATAACCCTAACCCTTAACCTAACCTAAACCTAATTCTTACCCTAACCCAAGAACCTAAACCAAGTCTTACCCCCCAAACAGTCCATTACCGTGTGGGATAAATAAAAAAAATTTATCTTATTAAAAGGGTCACAGAGGACCAGACAAAAAGTCCTCACTTTATTGGAAAATCATTGCAGTGACCAATGATGACTGATGATTTTGATTAAATTAGATAGATAGATAGATAGATAGATAGATAGATAGATAGATAGATAGATAGATAGATAGATAGATAGATAGATAGATAGATAGATAGATAGATAGATAGATAGATAGATAGATAGATAGATAGATAGATAGATAGATAGATAGATAGATAGATAGATAGATAGATAGATAGATAGATAAATAGATAAATAGATAGATAGATGATTTGACACTGCATAAGAACAAATAAGTTGACACTTCTGACCAGCTGCACCACCAAGTTGACGTCTTGAAATTATTGCTGCTTTTTGATGTATTGGCCTTGATTAGAGTTGCATCATGACTTGTGTCATTTATCAAATAGGCAGCTCCAAACCAACTGGCTCCTTTTAAATATGTAATGTTATGTTATTTTTAATGCCACAAATTAGCATACTTTTCAAGGGCAACGTCATTTCCTAACAAACTTGAACAAGTCTTTAATCAAGCTAAGAAATAAATAGAGCTTGTGTTGGGAACAATTTTTTAGTAGTGGATCAATACAGCTTCACCAAGAAGTAGGTCTTAAATCAAATCAAATGTAAAAATAATCTAAATTTTGAGGGGTCCCAATAATGATACATAATGTAATTTGTACTAATACTAATATTTTTGCACCTAAAGCCAGACAGTAGGTGGTTGTATTATCAAAAAAAAAAGTACACCGTTTCCTCCCACTTACAGCTGCGCTATTTACCATGCAACAATCACATCTGAGCTGCTGATGTCAACGCATGACACTATAAAAGATTACCAGGAGGACTTCTGTGTGTTGGACTGAACGTCTCTTGGCCTCTTTGTGGAAATGCATGGAAGCAGTGCCCCCATGTGGCCATGGTGAAGACATGCTTGTATGACGATTGCTCGGATGCTGTAGTGTAGCACTGATTTAACATGAATCTGCTTCTCAGGCTCATCTCACACCTGTGCACCATTTCCTACTGGCTCCACCAGTCACATCACTGGTGAAGGAGCTCAGAGTCAGGGTCTGATCACAGGATCTCAGCGGAAGAGGGGAGATTTATTTGCAGCCACCGAGGAAAAGTTGTGCCTGAGAGGCTCAGAGGAGGGCGAGTAAAAGGTTCCTCCTCTAAAGAACCTGTTCTGCCAGAATCCTTCACCCCCGCTCTCTCAGGGTGTGTCTAAAAAAGTAAAATACACACCAGCCCTCAGGAGGATCCATTCCCCTGCACAGACACACACCATTTTCCAACTAAATCAATCAGGGCTCTTTTAGCTTCAGGTCCCAAATCACATGACAAGTCATTTGAAAGGTCAGAAGTAGATGCTGAAGATGTATCTTACAAAAACTGTACTGTGCAGTTACACTGATGGATGTTTAATTATACATCATAGAATGAAATCTTGAGACAAATAAGCAGGAATCCTATTGGTGTGCAGCATGTAATGTTTATCTCTTCTTGTGTCACTTCGGCACTAGAGACTCGGGTCGACCTTCTGTTTAATGACCGACCCGCTCTACCTCCTGAGCCACAGCCGGCCAAATGAAAAGGAAATTCTGAATTATTGTCTCGTATTTCCTTGAGGAAGATACCTGCAGGCTTTGTTCAAATAGAAAAAGGATATTCTTTTGATTGTTAAATCAAAAACACACACACACACACAAACACACACACAAACACACACACACACACACAACAGCAGAGGTGACGGTAACAACATAGAATGTAAAACCTGAGGAGTAGAGTCAATATAATGTTTGATTTGACACATGACTATGCAGATATATATTCTTTTATTTTTTCTGTTTCTATTATTCATTATTGCAAATGTTTACTTATTAGCTTTTTTTTTTTTTTTTTACTCCACATGCCAGGGTAATTGAGACCAGATTTCTATTTGTCTAAAAGACAAATTAGTGCAGACTGGAGTCAGTGCTGTGTAAATCACAGAGTCACAATCAAGTCTGTCTTGAAACCAAGTCCTGTCTGGTGTAATCATCCTGTCCATCCTGTCATAACTTAATCCAAATAAATCTAATAAAGTGGATCGCTTCCGCATTTTGCAGCCATTACATAAGACTCCCTCTATTATTTTACTTCTGATGCAACACGACAAGAACAAAAACAAGGAACTTAGATTTTATGCGTTCAAAACGCATCCTGATGATATTTTACCATACACAAAATGATCATATCAGGGAAACACTATATAATAGCACTAGCACTCATATCACTTTGCAGCATAGCCAATGCTCCTATATGTGGCCTAAAAGACACAAGTATTATAGTTAGTAACTGTACAACCCACTGTTCAATGCCTTTGCATTATAAATAGGAGTCACGCATTAATTACTGTCCTTGGAAACCCATTTATTTTAAAAGTAGGACATGTCATGCTTTAATACAAAAATATCCCAAATACTGTACATTGCTTCTCAACATGTGCAAAATGTAAAAAACATCATATTTACAACTCCAGTTAACGGAGAGAAAAGAAAAAGGCTTTATTCCCACAAAATATTCTTAGACAGAGTACAAACACGTGATCAGAGTGACTCAACCTCCACTATGTATGAAATACACACAAATACAAACACAGTAAACAAAAAGGTTCTCACAGTTTGTGCTGAGAGGAACGCAAAGTCAGAACTTTACATGGAAATGTATAAAAACATGCGTCAGCTGAGAACCACACAGTGTTTTCAGTTGAGTACTTACCAGATTGAAATGTAACATTAAAGTTGCACATTGTGCAGCAGAACTGATCCACAAAGTGTTCGCCTTGTGCCTTTGTCCTCGTGGTTCAATAAAACAACACTAAAAAAGAAATAAAGTGTTTCCAGTTTCCGTCCAAAGAGAAGTGCACTGCTCCCAAACGTACACACAAGGTCCTGTCAGAACCGCTGACACAAGACTGATCCACATTCATCTCCTCGGTCAGTCCAGCAGCAACTCCACATCTTCTGTTGTTGTTCACTTCCCTCATTTAATCTGGAGGAGCTTCATCTTGTTTCCTAAACAGAAAAAAAACAAATCAGTAAGCTGCTGAGAATGAACCTTTTTACAGAGGAACATCTGATGCTGGAGCAGCACTCACCCAGCCCTTTGAGAAACTTGTTCACGCCGCTCGGCTCCGGCTCCGGGTACGAATCCAGATACTCGGCCACTCGGACTTCAAACAGACCTGAGACGCAGAGGGAGATGTTCAGTCATGTGGAAATCTGACTTCAATTAAACAACATCAAACATGTGGAAACATCAGACTTGCATCACTCCAAGCTTTAAAGAATATATATAATAAGATGATATTCACTGTTCTTCACTAACATCACACAACTCCAGTACTTATTGCACAAACCTAATGACTGCAAATCAAGATGGACACTGACTGTCCATGAGACAATCAGCTGTACCTTTAACCCCTTGTAAGAAACATTGTTCATGTCTTTAAATCAGAGGTCTTCAACAGGGGGTCAGCAAAAGTTTTGGTTGATTAGACAATTTTTTATATTTTTAAAATGTAAAAAAAAATCGACTGTTTTAAATACACATTAACATGAATCAAGTATATTGAAACAAACGGATAAATGGAGGCAGAAGATGTCGTCTTTCAATTAGCGACACACAATAATAAAAACATGGATATATGAACCTGTGTATTATTTGAATAGCTTAGTATTGAATGCACAATAACAGGGTAGCTATGTTTATAATGGCACTAGGCCCAGTTTCAGATTCAACCCTCGTGACCTCTGGCTCTGCCACGTCCCTCTCACCTCTTCCTCCTGCCTTGCGCAGCTCTTTGTCCTGAATGAAGCCAGCGAACATCTGCGTGTCCATGAAGAGCTGCAGGAACTGCCGGACTCCACGGGACGGGTGAGACTTGCGGAAGCTGTCGCGCTGAAGCTCTCTGCTGCCATTGGAGGACTCGACCATGTGGAAGGGATAGTGGCCCACCAGCTCCACGAAGAGGCGCACAAAGCCCTCGGACACCAGGGAGCTCAAGTCATCTGGCTGGCCTGGAGGGATGGACGGATGCATAAAGAGGAGAAAAGGGTTAATAACACAGTTAGTTAGTCTGTGACTTTAATGACAAGAGACTCAGAGAGAGTCGTGTCTAATGCTTGAGCTTATGTTATGACTGAACTTCTTTATTGTGGAGCACAGACTGATGCACTGCAAATCATCTACTGACAACATGAACAGGTCTTCAGTGAACCAGAGTTTCTGCAGGTTTCAACAAGTTAGACTTTTTGAGCCCAGGATGAATGAAATGGAAGATGTATGTCAAGTTATGAAGGAATGTCAGAGTCCCAGGGTTATACATTCCACCTTCACTTAAGACAAGGTGAAGTAGAGTAGGAGAGAGTTTCCCTTGCAAACCACAAGCAGAGTCAGTAGATACTCAGTCTTTCTCACAGTCACGCTGATTGTCCTGAGATCAATTCTGACCAGGATTTATTATCATGTCCATGTTGGTTTTGTCTGGAATTTTATTACAGCGTGCTAATATCTGCTTTGCCAAGACGGAACTACACAGAGACATAACAAACTATGCATATCGCCTTAAATACTTCTCTTATATATATACTTTTAAGCGTGACAAAAGTGTCGCTAAATTAATGTTAGCATGATTAAGACCTAAACGTAATACGTAAGTATTTTGATTACTTTTTGATTACTTTTTTGTTCATAAAAAATATAATTTAAAACAAAGATTCGTACAATTTAACAAATGACCATCCCACAAGTAACCCTAACCTATTGCACCATATCCAAGTGTCTCATGAGTCGGATGATGCATAAGAAAATGTTAGAATTGTTCAGGCCTGGTATTCAAATGATTACATTTTGGACTATTTGGTGAACATCTGAATAGGTTCAACTCTCCAGTGAAAAAAACAAGATGTTGCCACCGGTATTTGCAGAGATTTGGTGAACCGAACAAAAAGAGAAGAGCTCAACAGGTCTGTGACCACAAAGAGGATCTATAAATATTATTCAACCCCTAGAGAAGAAAAAAAAAGGAACTACACAAGATTGTTACAGGCTTTATAATCAGTGAGTCAAGCACCTGACTGACATACAGAACTCTGCCGTTTGCCACATGATGTCAGTTATACCGACCTCCAAGTCTGTCTCCATCCTCCTGCCTCAGGATATCCGCCCTCTCCTCCAGGATCTGCTGCAGCGCTGCCTGCAGTTTACTGGGCAGGATGCAGTCTTCATCATCCAGCTGTCAACACACACAACACAGCAGAGGTCAACAACAGTCACGTGTTGTCGTTTACAAACACACAGCACATCTCATCTGTTTCACCCACTGACAGACACATGCATCTCCTTTTGGCATCAGTGGGAGTCGTTGCTGTACCAGTGAGCTTGAACAGACAGACCTAAGATGCCCCTGACCTTTTGTTCCAGTTTGGCCAGTCGTGTTCTTATGAATGATTTACTTGTTTCAAAGACGGATCTGGTGCACAAAAAAGAAGGTTCTGGGGCCCGGTCACACGAAGGTGAATGAGAAAGCCAGGAGGCGAAAAATACATTTGCTTCCTGCGGTGCAGCATATCTGCAGGCTGGCTCTGCATGGAGTCCAGCTTTGGGGAACTTTGAACCACGATATTCGCTTCACATTTTCATATGTGTGACCTTAGCATGATTCTACAAAGCATTCAAGGTATTTATTGTATGTATGTGGACAATAATGTATTTCAAATCTCATGTGCTGATCCACAGAGACAACGGCATTGTGGCCAGAAATTATATTAAGATTAAAATGTTCAGATCACTTTCACTACAGCATTTCCGGTAGCAAGGCTGCACATGCATGCACACAAACGTCACTATCACACACAACACACTCTGAGTGACAGGTACACAGAAACAGCAGGTTCTTGCATCAGAGAGAGAACCCACCAACCCATAACAACAAGTTAGAGATCTTTTTCTTTAATAATGCAAAGTGTGAAATTATTTTTGGGTTCATTACAAATGATAAGATGGCGAACCACCTCAATCTAGATAGTTAAGGCGGAAACACTGGTTTGAAACGGTGAGAGAGAAAGTTCTGACAGATTTTTTTCTCCTGAGTAAAGATCGTGATTTTAAACTTTTCCGATAAGCAGAGGATGACACACACTTGATAAACAGCAAAACATTTGATACAAATGATCATACAAATCTGATTCATTTTGTGTCACAACTCCTCACTGTGTTTGTACAATGCATAAGCGTTAGATTGATATATATTGGACTTTTTTAATATTTCTATTGATTATCATATTGTGATAGTTACTGATATTGTTTTACTGTCCAGTCCAAACAGAGACACAAGAACACAAGGCTGTAATTGTCTAAACATCATAGATCATATAGCACAAACAATGATGTAATTCATGTTGCATGATGAGGAAGGAAGCTACTAGCAATACTGAAATTGGGGTTTTGTGTAACAGATCATATTGGTTTGACAATACTTATTACTTCCTAATAAAAGAGACAAAGAGGAAGTTCACTTAATGAAATGCTAAAAATGACAAACAGAAAAACACGTTAAAAGTTAGAGCAACGTTGAATAGAAATTAAAGAGTGATTATTGTAGCTCTTGATCAGCCAGAAAAGAGTCCAGTGTGTGTGTCTCATGAGATGATGTCACTCTGGACTTATAGCTTGTATATATTCATCACTTCCATCCTTTGTGCATTCTCAATCATCTCGGTTCTGTCATCCTCAAAACACGCTGCATTCAAACATGTGCAGGCACAGCCAGGTTTCCACTGGGGCCACACCTATTATACCCATTCTACTCGGCTATGTGTACACACCTGAATGACAAACTTGTCTGCACACAGATCCACTATGAGCACCTGGGGAGCGAGAAGAAAGAATGACAGTTACTGACATGAGCTGAGTTATTATATGACTATTTCGTAATCACAGGTACGAAATGTTGAAGTGAGTCTGAACCACAGCCTTTTAACAATTTGTCGGCAAAACATATGCTGCTATCAGACATGCACTGAACTCCAGATAATCTCCTGACATTCTCTAGAGGGGCTTTTCCAAAGGAGAAGCTCTGGACAGGCTGCCGTGTTCATTCGGCTGCAGAGATGAAAAAGAGGAGCCATACACATACTGTAGTTGATGCAGACGCTGGTTTGTAAACAACAACAACAAAAATCATCGCCGCAGCTGAATTAATACGTTAGCTTGTGCCTCTGCCTGCTGCGCCCCCCCTCACATGAACACTCAAGAGTTGTTGTGAACACGTCTGAGTGGAGGATCACTTGCTGCATTCTTCATTTATGAAAGGCAAACTCCAGAGAAAGTCTGGACCCAAGTGTGCAGACATTCTCCGGAGTTCATCTCTGAAAAAGGCTTTCGTCACACACAGTGGACAGTGGTGCATGTGCCACTGCTTGTGCATTAATTCACAATATGCAGTTAAAATGTGTCACTACAACCACTGTACATACAGAACATTGTAACAGCGGATTTTGAGATATTTTAAAACATTTAAATAAAATATGAAACATCTTGTTGTGACCAACCTCCTCAATAGGAAGCTCCAGCAGCTGTGGCAGGCAGGGGGCCAGCACCCCGATGAGGAACGGGGTGGGGGAGCAGCTGATGTCCAACATGCTGGCCGGTAGCACGGGCACAAACGTGTGCTGCCACGTGAACGGGTAGAGCAGCGCCAGCACCGCGTGGCTACACCGGGACAGCACGCTGCAGGGAACAGGAGAGAGAAGAGCAGTTCTCACACTGAGGATCACATGATATCAGTAATAGCACCTCAAACACATTTTCAGCTGGAGGAGCATTCAGCAAACTGCAGTAGAGTGTAGAAGAAATCTCCCAAAACACAACTGATCTCTGCTAGCCCTCCGTTAATGCATTTGTTTTTGTCTGGTGACGCTCTGACTCAGTTTGCGGTCAGATGTCAACACGCTTTGAAACACCTCCTCCACTTCCTTTCAAATGGTCAATTTCCACAGAGAAGCTTTTCTCTTCTTTGGAAAACACTCAGCCAAGCTCAGCTCTTTCTTTGTACAAAACACACTCGTCTCCATTTCCTCTTATCTTCTCCATAGAAAAGGAGACTAGTCCTTCATCTTTGTTCTTAAAGGTTGTGAAGGCTCAGTTTCAAACAGCTGTTATTGTACTCTGCTGTAAATTCAGTTGGTTTTTAAAAAGGATTTTAAACCATTCTCTCATCTACATTTCCTCTCCAAAGTCCGATAACATTTAATATCCAATCAACTCCTAGTTTACTGTATTTCTAATATTGGTTTAACGATCTCTTTTAATCAGTTTTTGATGATATTGTGGGAGAACAAGTGTCGTGACAAGCTGCTGACTCCATTGAAACATTTTAATTTGTGATGTAGAGACAGTGTTCACCCTCAATAATCATAATAGATCATAATACTGTATTTTATTTGCCATCAATAACATAACATTGTAATTGCTGCGGACCCCTATGGTCAGATGACTAATAGACGTTGGGGGCAACGGCCATTATTCTGAGGCGCACGGTGTAGACAGCAGATATCTGGGCCACTTTCAGTTTATTTTATGACACACAAACAGCTATTTTAGGTTCAGACGACAATTTGGCTAATCTCAATTAACAGCTGTCTGCCATACTAAAAACTGACAGCCGATGCATAATGGTCAATAAGTTCTGCCTCTTTTGTTCTCCAGTCTCCACACTGACTGTTTTCCTGTGCAAACCAAAGCCTGCTCTAATGTGATTGGTCGAAACTAGAAACTGAAACCAGAGGCTTCCAGCTCCAAAATCTTGTCCCTCACCTAGTTTCTGCAGAGCCTGTTTATAGAGGTAAGTTAAATAACGACTCAAATATTATAACAATATAGCACAGATAGAGTAGGTTAGCTTTACTCACTACCAAAAGATTGTTCTGACTTAATGTTTTTGTATTTATTACAAATTATTATTATTACAAACCTAAACTGGCTATTTTGACCCAGTGTCAGATACACTAAGCTCTAGTTTATATCTTGAGTGTGAGGGTTTATTTTATTTTACTTTGAATTAATTCCAAACAATTGTCTTTGTTGTTTTTCTGCTTATTGGTACTGGTTTATTTTGTTTTGGTTCAAAGTGGGTCAATTGTAATGCTGTACTTTGGTGTGTGTGTGGTTTTATTATTGTTGTTGTGATATCTTGTATCTACTAATAATGTAAAATGTATTGTTGTGTCCCTGTCAAGCCCACTGAGACACTGATAGTGAAACTGGCTCGTTTAAATAAAGCTGACTTGATCTGCTGTTGGGACTCAGCCACGACTGAAGCAGCCCTGAGGGCCAAAGTACGCAGAGATAATTCAAACTGGTCCTGGGCCTGTGGGATATCAACAAGTATCAACTACAGCTGGCTTGTGGTGTCATTTTTAATTGCCTTCCTTAATATAATTCTTATAAACAGTGGAGGTGAAGTGGGCCTGCAGTGTTGAGTGTGTGATTTAATGACAGCAGTACCTGAGCTTGTCGGCGATGAAGATGACTCTCCTCTCGAGCAGCAAGGAGGCAAACACCTGCAGGAGCCTTCCCACACTGAGACACTGAAGCAGACTGTCAAAGTCCACGTGCTCTAACCTGGAGTCCACCGGCCGACACAGCGTGAGCACCTGGCAAAGCAACAACAGCATGTAGCCTGAGACTGTACAGTGTGGAGACAGGTAGCTATTTACACTGGTTTACTCCAGGAAACCTGCATATTGAGCAAAACCAGATTTTTAGATATATAAAAATACCCATATAAGAAGACTGTGGGCTGTTGCAGGGGGGAATTTAGAAACCTAAGCTAAGGCTTTCATTTAAGGAGCCACCTAGAAGAAAGTAGGTATTTCGCAGCATTTTCTCTGAATTACTTCACGTAATTTGAGTCTCTAAACAGGAATGACTACAATGATTACTGTTAACTGTTGTAAACACACAACTGTCCTGACATGACGCCCTTCAAAGCTGAAATAGCTATCCCCATTGTTTACATAGATAACCTCCCATTCTGAGTCACTCTGAGTCTGCAGAGAGGAGTGGTTAGAGGGGGGGGAAAAAACTACCAATTAACATTTCCTCTTTTGGTTTCAGGGTTACCTCATTCCCAGTGCCGGGGAGGAAGCTTTTGACGGTGACTGTGCGTCCGGGGGCTGGGAACGGAGCCTCCATCACGCTACGCATAAAAGGATAAACCAGCGCTGGGGAAATCTCCCGGCGCCTTTCCACCTCCTCCAGAATCTGTGCAGACAGAGCCAAGCAAATCACTGCGTGTCCTGAAGGAACTAGTGTTGATTAAAGTCTGAACAATAGAGCAGAGGAGGCAGAATGCAGCTCTGCATGTAAAAGCAGTTTTCCTCCTGAAAATACTCCCACTGACTGTTTGTCAGTTTCCCTCGGCCAACTGTCAAATGGGTGGGACACTGGTGCATGCATACAACTTCTTTCTTAAAAAACACACCCAGTGATTGCTCAGGATTATCTTTGATTGTAGTCTCATTCCATCCTATTACACACAAGGAGTTTGGAAGGATTTTCACACACGTGCAAGTGGACGAGGGGGTTGAACTTTTCAGAATGCATCTCCTCTCCCTGTCAAAGGCAGGAGGGAGAGAGCAGACAAACTATATGGTCACTTTACCTTTGCAAAAAGGCTGAAACAGCCCAGCTTGCTGACCATACAGTGCACCTCAGGAAGCCTCTTCCCCTTTCCACTGGGCTTAAAGACACACACAGAATGGAATTCGATTAAGCAGGTAACAACACATATACTGCATCTACACCTACTACATATATGACATCAAACACCATATATGAATATGTTGTGTTTGTCTTCTAAGACGAAGTAACATACACAAACAATGAGATAATCCTCATTATTTCAATGTTCAGAAAAAAGATGTAAAAGCAGCTCTCTCTCTTTGTGAAGGAAAAAGGGTGAAGTGATGAAATTCTTCATGTTCTCTGTCATTGATTCAGAAGTGGCATGGTCTGTGATTCACATCTCCACAGAGATGTTGAGTAAGCATGTGGCAGGCTGCCATGTCAACACACACACACACACACACATACGCACACACAAATGCACTTAAATCAGTGACTCAGACACAAACATGAACTCATCCACACTCACCAGGATCTTACGACAGTAACAGAACCAGCGGCTGCCGTCCTCTCCGGTAAGGACAAAGGAGAAGGTCTCACTGAAAACACAACATCAATAGACATGTAATCTTATGGCACATCAAAGTAAACTCCACTATTTAAACCATTCATTTGTGCTGGTTGTTTTCTGATGGAAAACATCTGATCAGATTGTATTAAAACATATTAAGAAACATATGGAATTTCTGTATTTAAAATGCTTTTCATTAATGTGAAGACTGTGCTTTTATTAGCATGATCACATGTTTGTTACTTCAAGGCAGAGAAGCGATGTAAGACCATATCATTACCCACATTACAACAATGAACCATATTAACTAGAAAAATAAACTGAGGCCCTGTGCCCCTCAGCACTCTAAGATTTAATTAGATCAGATGAAACTTTAATGGTCCCTGTGGGGAAGTTGAGTTGTTGTGGTAGCGAGGATATAAATAGAAAGGAAATGGGACTATCAGACACAACACAACTAATAATTAAGGAGCTGCAACTTGAGGTGTGTATTATGACAACAAAAGAAGATATTGACGTAAAGGAAATAATTGAACAAATGAAAACAATGTTTAGTTACTTATTACAGTAGATTATGAGCTGACCTTGGCATGTGTGCACAGGGCTTCCACTCCAGTGAGTCGGGGAAGCAGAACTTAGGAATGACCTTCAGCTGGTCCTCGGCCTCTTTGGAGATCCGGGAGGACTTCTCAAACTGTAACAGACCAACTCCAGTTTAGCACAGCAGTATTTTCCAAATCACTTTCAGATTAAATAAGTGATCATTCACCTGCATTGCTTTATGAATCGATAGAAATGATTTCAGTTAAGTACAAACTAGAATTAACGCACTGCGGTTGGATGCCTCCACCAACCAGTGTAGTTTCCGTGAACATATTTCTTTGAGTCCAAGTGACAAATGATCAAAAGTTGAATTACATCACAAGCAGTCTACAGATCTCTAGTATTCAAGAGGCCAAAAACATGTTTTGTGGGGCCACTTTGACCTTTGACCACCAAAACCAGTCAGCTTATCAGTGAGTCCAAGTGAATTGTACCAGATGCAATGAAATTCCATACGGGCGGTCCTAATAAATCCCATTTACAGGGACGGGAGGTATCTGTGACTCAAGGCACTACAATGTATTCATCTCAAGTTTGAGTCTAAGTGTACGTTTGTACCAAATTAGAAGACATTCTCTCAAGCTGAATTTAAGATATCATGTTGAAGAAAGACATAAACCTACTCTGAGAGGCCACCATGACATTGACTGTATGCTAAAATCAAGATTTAATCCTTAAGTCTAAGTGAATGTTTGTGCACAATGGGAAAGAATTCCTTGACAGCGTTCCAGATAATTCACCTTCACAAGGCAAAAAATTTGCTTTGTAAGGTCACACTGACCTTGGAATGTGACCTTTGACAACTCACAAAAATCGATTCAGTTCATTCCTGAGTCCAAGTTAATAATTGTACCAAATTTGCTGAAATTCCCAAAATGCATTCTTGAGATATCAAGTTCACGAATGGATGGAGGGACAAATAACCAGAAAACATAATGCTGACTGTCACTGGTTCAGAAGCTTTCAAATTAAGAATGATTTAACTATTTGTCTTGACAAATACAGATATATATTGCCCAAAACTATTTCCTGGAATGATATAATTGCAATATGTTGAAATAATAAAAATCACCATTTAAAAATTAAAAGTTCTTGGTTTCCGGTCCTGGGGAATTCCCCTTTGAGAGTTAATAGTCATGCATGTTAAGGAACCATTTAGTCAGAGCAGAGCTAAGACATTTGCTCAGAAGAAGTCACTGTAAAGTCCCTTTCTAACCATTTTGGGAAACTGTTGCGTAATTTCAGGGGAGTAGGTGTTTCCTGGGGAGCCTTTTCTCAGCGACACCACCACAAAGATCTGGAAAAGCTGCTGCTGCTGCAGCTGGATGAGGTCTCTCTCCAGGGTGCGGTAGCCAGGCCGACGTTTCAGTGTAGACTGGATGTAAACTGATCTCCTGGAGCCTGCTGGACAACACACAGTGAACAGATTGTGGTAACGCTTGTCCTGCGACAGACAACATCTAATCCAGCACAGAGGAGCAATATAAAGCATTTTAAATATCAATCTACAGTATAAGGTGTGGTTCTTAATCC
Source organism: Limanda limanda (assembly GCF_963576545.1). Taxonomy (NCBI): domain Eukaryota; kingdom Metazoa; phylum Chordata; class Actinopteri; order Pleuronectiformes; family Pleuronectidae; genus Limanda; species Limanda limanda. The sequence continues at coordinate 22,749,153 of NC_083642.1, forward strand.
TGGTGACATAGTATCCTAAACAACAGTCATGATTAATCTCACCATCTCACTTTTCTGAGGAGGCTAAACAGTTGGCAGGCGTTAGGATAGAGAGGCTGTTCATTCAAGGTCTGTGTTGCAGTAACAGAACCACAATTACAGGACGGATTTCCATGAAATTAGATACATTCATTGTCCCCTGAGAACACTTTGGTTCATGACTACCTGGACACGAGTCAAGAAGCCAACCACAGTGCTGTGTCAGTTCAAGAGAAAAGTCTGACTGCCCTCATTAACGCTCTGTCGGCACTAAGCCCAGGCAGCAGTAATGTTGCCCCTTGCGAAATAATTTTGTACAGGTGATCCAACGAAGATGTTATGAACCAAAGACATAAGACCTAGTTTGATGACTTCATGAAGCAGCGTGGGATTATGGAAGTTGCTGTCTTCACCACCACTGCATATAAAAACCTACCTAACGTGACTCAGGCCCAAATCATGTTCACGGATAAAGGAGTGTATTAAAATTGTATTCACATTACACAGCAAACGGCAATGAATCATCCTAATCTAATTAAAAGTGAGCCAAACCAACAGTAGAATCAAAGACAACAAACAGGCCTAAATGGCAAGCAGATGTTTTTTCCTTTGTCATTCATCCTTTGCTCCAAAAGTTAAATAAAAGGCGACAATAGTAAAACTCCCTGTTACCTTCAATAAAACTGAGAATTCTCTGGGCTGAAAAACTAAATAAATAGCTAACAAATGTTTCAGGGATACTATAAATTCTACTTTTGTTTTTTGCCAAGCAGCCCTCTGTTTATACTTAAGTGATAATAATTACTGCTGACAAATATGACCAGTATTTCCTATTGCATATAAGAAAATCGTATTCAAGGGCAACCTGAAAACCAGATAAGACACAGTGCAGTCAGCTTAACTCTATGCTGATACCTTTGCCGTTGTCCTCGGGGTCGCTCTCTGTCCCGCTGGTCTCCTCTGTTGACACGAGTTAGAGAAGGGAGAGATTAGGGAGATTCAAAGGAATGGAAAAGACTTGAGAAGCCATAATCAGATGCAGACAGCCAGCCTTTGTTTCATAATCAGCCGCTTTGCCTCCTGCAGCCGCCCCGGAGTGTATCAGACGCTGGGTATTTCCACCAGCTTAATCTCTCTCAAGTGTTGATGGTGGTGACATTTGGGCATATGCATTAGTTCATGCACACAAATCTGTGTGTGTGTGTGTGTGTGTGTGTGTGTGTGTGTTTGTGTACCTCTCACTGAGACGCCCTGGTTCTTCACTCTCTTCCTCCCTCTCTTGTCATCGAAGATCGTCTCAATCTTGTTGACGTACTGTTTTGTACAACACAGACACTCATCAGCCCCATAATTTCACAGCCATTACAGAATCATGATTACAGGGAATCAAGATATAACAGACTTTAAGTACATAATTATATTATAGATTGTAATTTTCTTTTACTCCTACATTCCTGCATTCTTCTGTTAATGAGAGAACAGAACTGAATTTGACAGTGGACTCTGGACTCTGCGTTCAAACAGACAGAGGCACATACAGGGTGCTCACATATGTCTTTAGGAGGACAGTCCGAGCACACGTATGTGAATAAACCTGGAAATAATTCCAGGTTTTTGTACAGATTTCAGTGAGGAGGTGAACTTTCAGATGAGAAAGGTGTGTTTTGTGGATTTCAACGGATCATTAACAAAAACACTGCAGCAGTGTGAATTTGTTCTGTTCAGTCTGTCAATATGTGGGGGATCAATAACAGGTTTTAAACTTGTTTTCAATATTGACAGTGAGGGAGCCCCTGTTTAAATTTGACTCACAGATTGTGATTCTGAATGTAAAGAGGTTAAAAAAAGTAGAATAAATACATTATTCATTTAAATCCATGTGTACATATAACAGTTCAAACCTTTCAGTGTTCCAGCACCATTTTTGGACAGTTAAGTTTTTAAATAATCTCCTGTCAAATGTAGGACTTTATCCTCAAAGTGTCAGACTCAGATATGAAAGTACAACTGTTTTTATTTCCTACTACCTCACGGAATAATTTTTACTGAATAGATTTCAATTTAGGTTGCAGAATTTTCTGAAACATTTTGTTAATCTAAGTGTAACGGGAGTTCCAGATGAGTAGATTATCAAGAAAGTCCCAAATATTGACAGATGGATGGACAGACAGGGATTATATAAATGCAGACTAGTGTCAATCGAGCTGAAATGTGACTTTTGACAACATCAAAGTGTTGTGACTCAGTTTGAAAGAAACATGTTACGATGGCGATACGTGTGCAAACTGTTAAAGGTGTACGCCACCTCCTGCCCACTGGGACAAACCCTTTACACAGGATCTTAGAATATTATAAAGAAACCCAACAGTTACCACTATCAGCAAACACTTGGCAACAGTGGAGAGATTAAACTCCCTTTTAGGAGGGAGAATCCTCAAGTAGAGCAGAACTCAGTGCCTGGACTGGTTGGGGTGAGAGATAAACTCTATTCTACCTTCACAGGACATGTATGAAAACGGCTTAAGTCGGTTTCATTACTGTACCTTATCCTTAAAGTTCATCCCTGTCCACACTGTTTCCACTGCCATTGGTCGTAGATGTATGAATTCAAGTCTGAGTTTTGGCTAAGCAGTGGAACTCACAGATGAACGTCTACCCCTATCTGTTTCTTCAGCATCCTCTCCTTCCTGCTCAACATGGCACCACCTCCTTCCTTGTTGCACAACTCCTTGGTTGTTCTATCATACCCACAGTGAGATACAACGGTTTGTGAAAACATGGAAGTATCACTTACGTGAGGTGTCCTCTGTGTCTTTTGAGTGCTTGTGCGCCGCGGTGCAGCCGGTTTGGGGGTTTCTGCGAGCGTGGAGGATTTGGACACTTGGTAGCCCTTCCTCTCCCCTTTGCTGGCGTAACCTTGCAACGTCTGGGGTTTAGGAGGCAGCTGGAAGACATGAACAGTGGAGTTATCTCTGGTTTTAGATAATTATATAGTGTCAAGCTACAGCACTTCCTTCCTCCTCCATCACAATCTCCGGTTGTGCACGGATCATCTGATACACAGAAATAATAGAAATGCTCGTGTTCTGTGAGAGGAAGACGTTCTTCCCTTACCTTCGGGAGTTGAGGTCTGGCGATAGGTAGACACATGGGAGATATCTTAATATCCTCATAGTGGTTATCTCTGGTCGCCTCACCTGGGGGAGCACAGAGTGATTGGAGAGATAAGACATGCTGGATCAGTGTTATACACAGCGGACACTGGGAAATGATTTCACCAGAGCCTGATGCAGGCTTTATGCTCATGACAGCAATTGACTGAGGAGTCTGGTGTGGCTAAAGAAGTGGGAAACTTTATTCCTATTTTAGTTTTGACCTTTCGGTTTCTTAGTGTTTATGTGGTTTTGATATTTGAGTTATAACAATTTGAATAATGGCACCATCCAATGGATATTGATGCAGAAATCAGTATCTAAATCAATATCAATGTCTATCGAATGCCATTGGAGTTGACCTGACTTCAGTGCTTAACGCAAATGAAGAAGTCTAAAAAAATAAATTTTTACTAGATATGCACCTGTTCCCTTTACAATCATTAAACATATTAACTGGAATTTGTATTGTCCACTTGCTAAAGATGTGATAAAATAGATCAACAAACAAAGGCACAAGATTTATACATTGAGGCATACATTAAATACCTCTAACCTTAACCTATGCAAATGCAAACATGAGATTAAAACAGTAAATGTGATAAATCTATTTACCAATTCCAGAAATCTCTGTCTGTATGGGGGCACTTTTTTCCTTCACACATTGCGTGTGTATTGTTAGTGCGGAACAGGGAAGTGCGGTGTGGACACATGATACAGTCATTATTATAAACTTTAAAGAAACAGGGGCCACTCTGGGGAAGGTTGTGTGGAACCAGTGTAAAGTTTGTTCCTTAATCTGTGAAATATAAGTTATAGAACCACAAAAATAAAGACTGACTTATTTTAAGTAAGCTGAACGCACAGGTAAGAGCCACGTTTCCATGGCAACTACCAGTGCTACACTTCCATATGTTTTGTTGTTATGTTACATGCTGCCATTTAGCTGTTAAATTATCGATAGAAAAGAAACAATTTCTGTGATAAAGTGATAAACTTTGTGATGAGCGCTCTGTAACAGCTGTGGCTTAGATTCATGGGAAAAGGGACATTGTCGATAATTTCAATGAACTTGGAATAAACCAGTGAACGGCGGGCGAGCACTAATTATTTATCACAAACAGTGTTGGGAAGGATACTTTCAAAACGTATTCCGTTACAGAATACAGAATACATGCCCAAAAATGTAATCTGTAACGTATTCCATTACATTAACTAATCTGAATACTTGGAATACTTCCGGTTTGTATTGCATTTTTTAAGTGTATGATTGCGGCGTTGTTATAGTCAGTGGAGCAGCAGCAGTTTAAACTCTCTCTCCGCCGATGCGGCGGGCCAGCTGGATGTCCGGCTCCTATCCACTCCCACTTCTGTGCGGGTCCCACCGGAGGCTGAACCCCGCCCTGCGCCAAGGCTGCCTCGCGCCGTGCAGCGATCGTTTCGGCGTCGAGTCTATTTTTTTTTGCGCTTGACGCGAGCGTATCGCTCCAGGAAACACACTGAAAAATGATTTTAAACGATATTGATGACATTTTATATGATATAAATGATAAAGTATGCATCCCATAGTTTGTATTCCCCTTCTGTTGTCCTGGAGTTTTAATTTTACCAATTTTACCGATCACATTATTAAATGCCCCCCTCTGCCCATCCACTACAGACACACAAGCAGTCATAAAGATAAAAAGAGAGGGGGGGGGCGGAGAATACGTAATTTACCCTCGACACCCGACATTGAACGGAGCAAACAGCGGAGAAGCTCTTGAAGATAGATGACATTAAATTGGGACGCTGTTGCAGTTAATGTTGGAGCAACAAGTGACCATATGCTTTTATACTTCTGGGTCAACGTGTGATATTATCAGCGCTGCCCGGCGCTTCAGAGTCCGGTGTGAACCCGGCGTGCCTCGCTGGCCTCCTGCAGAGCCATGACAGCGGAGCTCTGGAAGCGCAGGTCGGTCTTCTCTCACCAGGCGCTGGAAGGGCAGCTTGCGGATCAGCAGCTCCGTAGATTTCTGGTAGCGACGGAACTCTCTCAGAGCCTCGGTCCCGGGCCTGTAACGGTCCCGAGCCGGTAGCGGTGAGGCTCCTTCACGCCGCCGGGGGCCCGGGCGCTCTTACGGCAGCCCTGGTCTCCAGCTGCTTCCTGGGGGCTTTGCCGCCGGTGGATTTACGAGAGAGTGAATAAACTCGAGAAGTACCGTCATGTAATCCACTGATTTCAACAATGTAACTGTATTCTGAATACCATCTATTTATTTTGTAACTGTAACGGAATACAGTTACTCATAATTTGTATTCTAAATACGTAACGCCGTTACATGTATTCCGTTACTCCCCAACACTGATCACAAACTACTTCTTTCTATTATTATTTTATTTAAAATAATTCCTGCACTCTTGAAAGACACACATATTTTGCAAATAGAGGAATCATCTTTTTATATATTCCATATTTTATATGTTACGAAGAAATCAGATAGGATGTTAAAAGTTCAGATATTACTTTATCCATTCACTACTGCTTTTAATTGGTGCAACTGAGTATGATTGATTGATGGTTTAATCAAAATTCCAACATTTTAAAAACCTGTTATTTAGTGTCTATAATGCTGATACCAGTCCTGCTATTATGCAGTATTTTAAAGAAATTAAAAGGATGGCATGAGCCTGGAATACTATCAAATTCCAAGTCCAATTTTTAAGTGTTAAAAGATCTCTGGAGGTTCATTCCCAGCCGGATCTTCTTCAGTGTATAAGACCCAGGGAGTGTAACTTACAGAGAATGTCCTCGTAAATACTGTCTTCAGAGTATGCATGGTAAAGGCCGGAGCGCCTCGCCTCTCCTCCCAGCGTGCCTTGCTTGGCTGTCATCTTGGCTGCATCCTCGTACTCAAAGGACTTCCTGTGTGTGGGTGGGGGGGGGGGAGAGAGAAGGCGGTGAGAATGAGGGGCCTGGCTGTTGTCCTTAAGATAGCCAGCATACGTTTGTTTACACTGCATGTCTACTGCTAGGGTTCCAACACTAAATTCCTTATGTTGATATCAAACGCAGCAGGACACAGAGCATGTGATATGACAGGAAATGACTGAGCGTACGCTACAGAAGCTGTGACAAAATAAAAGCAAACAAAAAGAAAGAGTGTGACAGGATTTGGACGGAGACAGCTGTCGGTCATATGTCATCTCAGCAACTTTTAAAAGAAAAATTAAAGGAAATATGCAGCTGTCGTCCAGTTAATGATTAGTTATTATTATTGTATTATTAGTTGGTTATAAGTTCATATTGACCCTCATGTCTTCTGAAAAGTTTCAGGTTGTTAACGGGTTGTGTTTGATTATGTATGCGTGTGTGCATGAATATATACATGTGTGTTTGTGTGTAAATTCAATCAAGCTGCACCAAATTTCACCCACTCACTGACACACAGCTCATGTGGCGGATTATTTCATCACACAAACAATTCAACTAACAAACAAACAGACTGGGTTGACAAGATAAACTCATTGCTGGGGTAATAAACTGAGGCTCAGCTCAACACACACACGGAGGGATAAGTGATGACCGACAACAAGGGTGCAATAAAGCCTCAATCTGTTTGTATAAGTGAAGAGTAAAGCAATGTTCCTCAAAGGCAAAGATCATTTATCATACTGTAACTACACTTTTGGGTTTTACAATACAACTATGTTTAAATATTTCCTTTTCTTCCATTCTAATAAGTGTATATGTAATGATCTATACATCATAAAGCGCACATTTTGTTGATTAAAGAAAAAAAGTCAATACACCCTGCAGTTAACAGAGATCAATACATTAATCTTTTCTTAAATGTTAGTGTTGCGTTTAATTTCAGGAATTTCTATCAGATATCAAATTGTGCAAATGCTATCTGTAGCAAGACCCTTTAAGGGGACTTTCTAATCTAGACTAACACATTTCCACCCACTCTTCCTTCCAAGATCCTAATGTGATCTACCTAGAGATGTTTAATGATATTCAGATCAGTGGATTGTGAGGGCCGGTGCCAAAGCTTCAGATTGTGTCTCTTGAAGTGCTGCACTTAGATGTTAGTTCATAAATCATGATACACACAAACCACAACTAAGGTGCAGACTTTCACAATCAGGTATCACAGCACAGGAAGATGGAAGAACAATACCACAAATCCAACCTGCTGCCAACACTCCTCGAGCACTTTACTGATATCAAGACACATTATTAATTTCACAATCAACGACATAACATGTAGTGTCATAGATGTTATTATTCCATGAATGGCAAGATTTATCTACACATTACAACTATTGTATTGTCTTCCACCTGCATGTGTCAAGGGACTAATTTGGTCCAATCATGACTGAGCGATGATCATCATCCATTTAGATCTAGTTTAATTAGTGCAGGATGGATAATAACTCTTGACACAGCAGAAGCCCACAAACATTCAGGTCAGCAAATCGGTGCAGAGACAGACAAGTACACAAAGTACTTAACACTGCAGCTGTGGTGGATCCCGCTGTAGTAGGTGTCACATTCTGCCACGCTTAAACACACATACACATGCGCACACACACACACACTCGCACACACACTGGAAAACAATACCAGCCACGTTGGTTACAAACAACTGAGTGTATACACGCACAATTGTTCTCCTAAATAAAAATACAAAATATGTCTGGGTGGGGTTTTGTGGAAGTCAAATCTGGCAACACTGACCTCAGAGCAGTGGAACAGGCCTACAAGAAACAGACGTGTTACACTGCTCTGATAAAAGCATTAAAACATGAATCTGTGACATGTCAGAGCAACAGTAGCACAACCAGAGGAGGATCGAACACTCTGCTTCACAGTCATGCTGGTCGTGTGAAATTTCTTGTTTCACAAGTTGCAAAGACTTGATTTAAAATGTAGTCGTATTGTAGTTATTCATTTGTGTTTATAAGCAGTTACCCCCATATAGTTTTAATAGTTTAAAATATTTTTCAACTAATATTTTATTATAAACTGTGCACTTCTTTGCTCATTAGTTTGTTCTGAAACAAACTCCTTGAAAATAACACTGGGCCACAGAGACGGAGAGTATTATAAGTCGCATCACCTACTTTCTGAACCGACTGTGTACTGATTGTGTTGTTTTGACAGAATACGTGTGCATGTGTGTGTGTGTTTGTGTGTGTGTTTGTGTGTGTTAGTGTGTGTGTGTGTGTGTGTGTTTGTGTGTGTACGATGACCCTGGACCAGTGGCTGGTGAGGAACTAGGCCAATAGAGACAATAGAGAACAATGCTGCCAGATATCATGTGACATCACACATGGACCCCAGCCAGAAATGACAGTCTGACAGTCCCTCCTCAAATCTGCCCTCAAAACAATCTGCCGTCCAGAGCAAGAGAACGATTGCAATGTGAATTTTTAAGGTTAAATCTCTAATATTCAACCAGCACGATCTAGAGTTTTCTTCCAAAATCATCATAAAATAAAAAAAAAAAAATGTAATGTGTATTCTTTCAACCCAAACTATCTAACGAGACTCACCTGTTCTTTGTGTGCCTCGAAAGCCCATTGGTCTTTGCAACGGGACATGGAGGAGGAGGGAAGCTGGGTGGGTGGGCTACCCTCCTGCTCCCCCCGGTGGAGTGGTTGTTATGAGTGGATCTTCTGTCCCGCTGCGCCGTGTGCCCTGAGATGTTGTTGTTGTTGGCCGCCCGGTACGTAAATGTCCGCTGAGGTTTAGGAGGAGGCTGAGATTCACCTGAAGACTCTCTGCCTCTTTCCCAGAGCAGCTTGTCTCCCTCCATCTTACGCCAGAAGCCGCGTGAGGTGTAGAAGTTCCCGGCAGGCATGCTGTCTTCTTGGTCATCACTCGACAGAGGTAGAGGTTTAGAAACGACTTGAACCTCCAAGATGCATTCGATTGTTTCGTCTCCATTGGCCGGGAATTTATGTTTCGCAGTAGAGTTAGTATTGTTCGCCTCCACTTTCTGAGATGCAAATGTTTGTGCTGCAAGTGGTTTATTTCCTGGGAGCTTGGTTGAAAGTCCAGTGGAGCATTTCTGCAGAGGTTCGGACCTTCTACCAACCCCACGATATCCAGCTTGTGCTGGGGATTCCCGGAAATCTAAGCCAAAACTCTTAGCTGAGAAGTTGGCTTTCGCGTGAAGCCCCCCCCTTGAGACCTCGTTGGTATATCCATTTCGCAGGAGGTCCTCAGACAGAGCTCGGGACAGGGTCGGGGGGTGTGCTTTGACTCCGGCATCCTGGCTGCTGCCCGGTTGACTCCGACCTTCCCACTGGGAGATCTTGTCCTTGATGTTCATTTTCTTCTCGTGAGGAGGGGGTCTCCCCAGCTGCCGACCCTGCCACGCCACGGCGGCCCCCCCCTTCTGCAGGCGATCGACCTCACCACCCCCTGGCCTGCCCTGCTCCAGCCTCAGAGCCAGCATGTTGAGTGGTGGGGGGCAAATGTCAGCTCACCCTCAGTTCTCCATTAGGGTATGAATCAAGTATTTCCTCACCAAGGCGGGCAGTAACAGGTATTCCTTAGTACAGAAATGATCAGGAGAAACCAGAGCGCCACAAGATTTATGGCTGAAAGCGTCTCTGCGTGTCCTCTCGTCCTAGCAGAGTGTCATTATCCCCTCGTCTCCATTTGTAAACAGCCTGAAAAGAAGTCAACCGACAAGAATTAGACATCAATCACTCTGCACTTAAAAAACAAGTCCAGGCAACACAGAGCAGGATGAAAGGGATACTGAGGTAACACAGGAGGACACAGTTCCTTTTGAAACATCAGGAGCTATCTACGAGGAGAAGGCATGGACCGAGAGAGGATCAGGAAGGACGGGATCTTGTCAAGGTCGGTCGCCAAAAATAAATTCAGTGAGAGAAAAGAGAACACAGTAGCAGGAACCAGATTTCGGTGGCGTCCTGCTGCTCAGTGTCTTGAGCCGCACCAAACCCTCCTCTGCACTAGGGGAATTCTGCTTTCTCTGTAGCTGCTGTCCTAAACCAGAGAGCTGGCCTAATGTAAAAATCCAATGATACAGCAAAGCATTAAATTTAATTCAGTGTTCTAGCAAGGCTAGCTTTCAAATAACTGTGAAGAATGCACACTTAAAATGATCGGAAGAGCACGAATGTCAATGCATACTTAATAGCCAATCACTATCTACTTACTAATGCCACAAATGTCTAAATGTCTGTCTCATTTTATGAAAACTATGTGATGTACAATATTCATTGCAGTGAAACCAGGTAAGATGATCACAAAGTTTTCTAACTTCACTCTGCACCATAGACTGTTCGGAAGCTCTGCACACAAACAATACAAAGTGACAGTATATTGTAGAACTGTGTGATGAGAAGTCACTAACATTTAAATATTTGTTTCTATATATTGTTGTATATTTCTATTTCTTTATATTCTTTCACCCAAGTACTGCATGCTGCTTATGTAATGTCTTCTGCTGCTGTAACATTGCAGATTTCCCCATTGCGGGACTATTAAAGGACTTCTTATCTTATCTTATCTTACTTTCAAGGAATGATTCCGAAGTAGCTCAGGATTAATAAAGGACAAGTACAAAGCCCATTCCAAAGAGGCAGGTTTACAACAGACACTGGACTATAGGTGAATGAGGGAGAACATTTTAAACCCACAAGAATATGCAGTGGAATAAAAGCTCCTCAAATGATCGAGCAATTTATCAAAAGCATGCTGAATGAACTGGAGCCGTACGTTTGGTATGAAGCTATAACGTTGCTCCATCTAATTCATGCAGTGAAGCACGAACAGACTTGATGTAAAGTTGTGCAGCGGATTCCCCGGCACCACGACTCCCAGCCCCTGAGTCAACATCCAGCCGGTGACTGTGCTCTCTTGTACAGCAGCTCCCGGCTGGCTGGAACCAAACCATTTGGACACGTTGCACATTAGGACCGAGGCTGAGGAGAATCTGGAGAAGGGGAGACATGGTAAAATTCCACTGCACAGCTCCCGATCATAATAACGCTATGCGCTGCATTCCAACAGAGCTGTATGAGAACGGGGGGGGTAGGGGAATAAATTTAACTATAGAGACACTCAGTCCGTCTCTGTCTTGCAAGTGACGCCTTTGTTTGGTTTGACCTAAATCAAACGTATGTGTGCAGTGGAATGCTGCTCGATCATTGCCAGACCGTGCGATGACAATGCGACTCCCGGGCTGACCCATTTGCATTACTCGTCTGTGTGCGGTACGTTGTACAGGAAGAACAGAGTTGCGTTTCCGGAGCTGCAGGAAGAAGGATCAGCACACTGTCCATAATTATTGTGCGGAGAGATTTGCATCCAGTTGCAACCCCCCCGACGTGAGCTAGGTTCATAGCATCTGCACTCAAACCCTTCGTGAAGGGAATCGGATATTCTCTTCCAATTACCAAAAAGTCCAGCATGTACCAGAAAACATTTTCAAACCCATAAAACTACCAGTCCCCTTCTTTCCTGTGGCGTGCACGTTCTTTACTGCCAGAGAGGCAAACTGTGAGGTGTTGTGATATCAAGTGACAAAGCTGGAAGGTGAGTCCAAATGAACCACACTGATGTTTATATCCCTGTCAACTGCGGGGGGGAAAGGTGTCCAACTCCGTGACTCATCCCCGCAGAAACCAGACAGGAGAACCCATGAAGCTGCAGCTCGCCATCATCACTTGGCAGCTAAATGAAACCTAATTGCACCTTCAGAACAGCCACAACACACGCCCCCCCCCCCCACACACACACACACACACGCCCCTAAGGACGGGCGGCGTGACTCAACACGTTGCAGGTGAGCTGCTTCACTCCTGTGGTTTCTCCATCAGCAGAGAGCTACGGAGGTATGTAATGACAGAAAAGTGTAGGTTGCTTAATACCAGCATAAAGAGATCACGGCAATATAGAGATAAAGATAGAGCCTCAGAATTGCTGTAACATTACCGGTCACCAGAACGGCTCCGTGCATCCAGGCATTCACCTGAACAGCTCTGATGGATGAATGAAAAACCTACTTGATGTGACAGGCTCTGTCATTTGTAGTTGGTGGCTGTTCCCAAACAGCTCTTAATTATATCATGATATCATATTACTTCATTTTCTATTTGATTTCATATCTCATCGAGGTTTGATGAAGTTAGAGCTGCTCTGGCACAGTGATCAACAAGTGGTTCATTGTTTTAAATCCTTGTTTGAATTTGTTGACTGTGTTTTATAGTTAATCCTTTTGGTAAAGTAAATTGGGGTTGGATGCAGAAGAGGAGAGAGGGGGCACACTCTATAGCTCCATGTGCTCTCTCTCTCTCTCTCTCTCTCTCTCTCTCTCTCTCTCTCTCTCTCTCTCTCTCTCTCTCTCTCTCTCTCTCTCTCTCTCTCTGTCTGTGAGGCAGATGCCAAATCTCCCTTCAAAACTGTGCACTGTGTAAAATGTTCTTCTTCTTTGCTGAAACTACACAACCTACAGATACACCCCAGACACTAATCTGATTTATGAAAAACTCCTCTATAATTCGGCGTTAACAACAGGCCTGTATATGAATCAGCTAACAGGTTTACACGGCTCTGTCAGCCCTCCCAGTGAGTCAGTGGGAACAGTTCGCTCCAGGAATAAAGGCTTTGGAAACTTCTGAAAGTTTATATTGGTCCGAAAAGCGTATTTTAGTTTATTAAGACATATGCCGAATGAAACAGCAGGGATTCATTATATATAAATAAGCTTTACTTTTATGTAACAACAACACGATAGTTGTCAATAGCGGAGGACGTTTTAATTTGCCGTTTTTTTACAATGGAGTTCGGGGAACTGATTTCACTGAAAGAAAAAAGTGCCTGGGAAAAGTAGCTGAGGTAGCAACTAGACCAGGGAATGAATAATGGAAACAGTGTCAGACAAGTGTGGATTAAAGTCAATGAAACAGCACAAGGATCTTTGGGTCGGAACTTACCGCTCGTAGTCCAAAGCAATGAGAGAAACCCAGCTCCTCTCCAGCTTTCCTCCCGGTTACATGAGACACGGATGAGACTTTGCTCCTCGCATCCTCTGAACAGCGCGTCCAGAGATCAGGCTGACGCAGACTCACTTCACGGATCAGATCATCAACTTTACATAAGTTACACAACTGTGCATGGAACGTGTCGCCCACTCGGATCGCTGCACCACAACAACAACAAAGACAGTGGTCATCAATGTGAGGCTGCTGAACACTCCTAGTTCTCCTGCTCGGCACGATCACCAGCAAGTCCGCCGAAGATACATGCCACTTCCGGCGTGATTGTCCCAAAATAAAACCCGAAATTGACAAGACAAAGTTCTCTGAGCTTCCAGAACAGTGGTGGATCTAGATTTGTATTTATCAGGGGCCATAGAGGGCCCACAATTTATATAAATGATATGTCCACCATTTCTGATTCAGTGCATATTTAATTAGTTACTATAGTTTCAAATAAAGAGATACATCAGAGAAAACCATTGAGTTCCTCAAAAAAGCTCATGTCTATTATTAGTGTTATTAGCAAGTGCGTAGTTTAGTTAAATAAATAAATAAATAATGATGAATGATGATAATGTTAATAAAAATTATATTTTAGTTATAATATTCATGGTCATATAGTACTACTCAAATCAAAGTTACAAAGTGCTTCACAAATAAAATAACACAAATACATAAAAAAATGTATTAAAGGACTGAAGTAAATGTGTGAAAAAAATTGCATTCATCAAATTAGGGGAAATCAGGATATGTGGTACAATAACTGAAGAGCTGAATTTCCTCAGTAATGGTTTTCCAGAGCCTCATAGCTCTTATTTGAAAAGCTATGTTACCTTTTAGGGTTGCACATGCACTAATTGTGAGGTCATGTCATGTAAATAATTAACAGCACTTTATTGTACAATAACCTGACTTCCGGTTCATATGTCAGGGTTACCAGCGCTTGACGCAGTTGAGACTGTGAGAAAAAGTCTGTTGAATCCTCCCGAGACAGAGAGAGAGAGAGAGAGAGAGAGAGAGAGAGAGAGAGAGAGAGAGAGAGAGAGAGAGAGAGAGAGAGAGAGAAGACGTCATAATTTACACTCCTGCAGCTGTCAACGATGAACAAACAGTGATGTCTTCAGGTGTCCTGGGAAATATACACACTGTGCTGTGACTGTACTTTCATTCATAAAGTCCTGAGATGAGATGTTTCAGTACATCTAGTAGCCCTCCAAGTGTTGGAGTGTTTTTTTCTGTTTTCTTACACATCTTTTGCATTTCTCACAATATACCGTTTGAACCTCTTAATATATGTCCGTCTATGCCTTATATATTGTGTTTTGCCCATGTGACATAATGCTAATGTCTGAGTCTGAAGTGATCACTGTTATTTGCCATATTTTGATTTGTAATGTATCTTTGTACAACTTCAAAAAAGTTGTTTAACTAAGGAAGTGATATGTTAATACAGTTGCTCTAGGGCACACGTTGATTCACGTGGAAAAATAACTGTAAATTTCCCACCAGATGCTTTTTATCCATTATAACCTGATTTGAAGAACATATGACGTGGCGCAGACTGACAATATATATCCTATTTGTTTAGTTATTTTGGACAAACCAGTGGTTCCATAGGCATAACTTTGATAAAAGATCTCTATGGAACAAAACTTGAACTCAGCTCAGATAAAGTAAAAGTCGACTTTGCCCGGGCTGTTAGGATCAGGTGCAATAAAGGTAAAGGGAGGGGTGTGTCTTTACTGGAAGTGGCCGGCAGCCGCAGGATCTGACAATCAGTGATGATCGAAGATATGCATTATGCAGCACATCAGGTCAATAACGTCTGATGCACCTTTATATTCTCTTCTCACTCTGCTGAGACAGTGTTTATTCAGGGAACCTTCGAAGAGAGGACGACCTTCCACTTACAGGTTTATGAGGAACATCTGAATGCAGAGGTGGTAGAAAATCACCACACGTAAACAGGTCAAATAAATGGAGCTGCCACTCGTAGAAATGCGTTTTTTTTCCCATTTTATTTCCTTTCACTCCAATACATGATGTTTCCCCACACAGAATAGTCATACTGTGATGTACACGAAATCTAGACAAACATGTTTTCCCAAAGGAAAGAACATCCTTTGTTAGTTAGAAGGTCACTTTCTCAGCTGGATTAAGAGTTGCGGTGGAAAAACATATTTAGAAACGTTTCTACATCACAATACGTCAGATGTGATTCTGTTTACTCGGTCTTCAGGCCTTCCTTGATGCGGTTCAGCTCGTAGGACAGGGTCTCATAGCGGTACGCCATGCGGATCTGGGCCACGTTGGTCTTGCGGATGTCGTTGCCCTCCGGCCCCTCCTTCAGGTAGTCCTCACCCAGGTAGAGGACTTTCTCCTGTGGAAGAAAGTCACCAGTGGGTTTTAATATGAGAATAAATCAGAAATATCACTTCAGATATGGTTTTTCAGGAAAGATGTTGGCCCTAGACAAATCTGACACGTTATTACCTGACTCCTGTCCAAATGTTGGTTGGTTTTTTGCAAAAACTACTTTACGGAATTATAACGAGACCTGGTGGGGGGGGGGGGCGTATGGGCCGGGAAGAACCCTTATATTTTGGTGTAGATCCAGATCAGGGAGCAGATCCAGGAATTGTTTTATGATTGTTTTTACCATTGTGAGATCGGGCTTTTGTTGACATTTTCCCAGATTTCCCAGAGAATAATTCATGGATCTTGATGAAAGGTGGAATTTTATGCTGTTTGATTGAACTTTAAGGTCCTTAAAGTCAAGAACTGCATTTTAAGGTCTCCATCAGACGCGTTACCTCATGAGACAAGCTGCTCTGCAGAACGCTGCTCCTGGAGATCTCACACATGTCGCAGGTGCTGAGCTTGAAGACCTGGGCGGCGATGGCGTACTCCTCCATGAGGGGCTCCTGTGGACATAAAGGGGAATCATTAACATCATTAAATACACATGTTAATCTGTCTACTCATGTCCATTCACTGCCCTTTCTGTTGTGTTTGCATTGGAGAGTGCAGTATGTGACTTTGCCTGTAGAATATATAGGCCACACAAAGGCTTATCTGAGCATGTACATAATACAATGGCCGTTATACACAGCATAGTTTTCCCCATTGTCTACAACACTAGCATCAAAGGCCTCCCCTCCGTGCGCTCAGACCTTGGTGTAGTGGAACTGCATGGGGTCGTCTGTGGACAGAGACACAACCAGGCCTTTCTTGTGGAACTCCAGCAGCGGGTTCTTGGCGTACTCCAGGAACAGGCTGTTGTTGCTGAGAGGGGACATGGCGATTGGGATCTGGGTCAGGAAGTACAGGTACTGCAGCACGGGGCTCTGGTGGAGGAGAAGAGGGGGGGGGGCAGATGATGATTTTACACTGGTACAGTTTACGTCAGCTCATGATAGCATTTGTCAAAGCCTGGTATGCGAACACGGACAAAATTGTCGTAAAGAGCGATATTTTAAATACAAACTGCAGGATTACTCAAAGGACAAATCGTAAATCTCAGACTACGATCAAAAAGACGGTCCAAACATCTGCTACCATTTTGTATCATAAAGGGAGGACCGACCTTCTTGAGGTTGAGGCCGTGAGAGATGTTGTCAGCGGTCATGAAGGCAGCCAGCAGATGGGTGATGGCTCCAGCCTCTCCACAGTGAGGCCTGAACATGAAGGTGTTCAACCCCCTCTGTCTGGAGAGCAGGAGATAAACAAGTGTTATTCTACAGAAGGGAGACGTATTCTTAGAAGAACCATTGACCTGTAGTCATTTAATCTGCATTCATAGTGATTAATTAGGAGAGGTGATGAAATATAAAGAAACAAGGTGATGTGCAGATAAAATGAAAGGAAACTAACAAACAATATTCATATTCCTGTGTATATGGAAGCAAAGTTACTCACTTGCGGAGCTGGTTGAGCACAGTGATGTTGGCATACATGTAGTAGATGTAGTAGGTGTAGGAGGGGTTCTTGGCGATGTCCCACTCCTCTGGTTTGGGGCTCTTGGTGCAGAACATGTGGCCGCTGTGCTTGGACTCATCGTCCACACTGTCGAAACCTGTCACCTACACATCAACCAGGAAGATGGTTAATCATTGAGACCCTCAGGAAAAATCCGCATTGTGGAAATTTTGCTATCCATGTATATGACTTTTAACCTTAACTCATGGTTAATCTGTCTTTGGCCTTTGTTTGTGACTCACATGCTTGAGGAAGATGCTGAGGTCGGGGTTGGACTGCGGGTCGATGGTGGCCTGGAACACAGGGAGGAAAATGTTCTCCAACATCTTGCCAAAGTGGGGCACGAAGTTCCTGCCTCTGAAGATATCGCTGAGATAGAAGAGGGAGAAAACAAAGACACTTTTTTAAGACTTTTGAAGACTTGAGCTGTGATTAAAACTATATGTTTGGTAGGGAATGTTATTTATCCACAACAGTGTAATAGTAATCTGTCTTCCTCATATCTGGGTCCATGGAGGAAGCAACAGAAATGGAAAACTTACTAGATCCTGGGCACTTGAATCATCCACTTGAGGTGGGGAGAGAAGACTCTGTGCCGGACGAACCAGCCGGCAAGCTTGCTCCACTCGTCGGGCTTGCAGCCGTAGATGGAGAGACGAGGCTCGGCGAACTGGTACTTGGCATCCTCCAGGTCATTGGCTACTTCCTGGTTTACAGAAATCAGACCATAAGACTTTTAAACTCCTCCGAACTGCAATAACTCCACTAAACCAGCACCGTGGCATATTTGCACTATTGCACATAATTGCACTATTGTTTTTTTCTTCAGCTGTATATGTATATATATTAAGATATATATATTTTATTTTCTATTTAAAATTTTTGATATTCTATTATGTTCTATTTTATTCAAATTTGTTTTTTTTTGGGGTTGTAATAGAAGAGAGCCTGTGACTCAAGCATTTCATTGCAAGCGACTGCTTAATGTTATTGTTGTGCACTTGATGATAAACTCTTGAATCTTGAAAAGGACATGAATCCGGCTCAGATCATTTTGATCCACTAGTTCACAAATACAAAGAGGTTAGTTGGCAAATAATAAAAAAAAAGGTTTCATATTGATCATATTATTACTGCTTATATGTCAACTGGATGTCAGCAGTGTAGAGCTACTCAGGTTTTCAACTGATTTAACTATGAAATAATAATTTTGTATCTGTAAATTTCAATATCACAGATGTCATACTACATGGAAACTCACCTTGATGATGGTGGCAAAGTACTCTCCATTGATGTGGTTCTCTGTCTTCATGTACAGGTCACGCAGCTCGCTGGCTCCCACGGGGTTGTACTTGGCGTTGAACTTGTCGAAACGCTGGAAGGTTTGTCTTCCCTTTAGAGAAAAACAAGAAAACAATACAATTTAAACCACAAAAAAACTGTGAGACAAAAAAACTGTGAGACAGCTTTCTTGTAGTTATGCACCAAGGCTATGGAACAAACTCCCATTATAAAAGCACCTTCTGTTGATATGTTTAAGAAACTGCTCCAAGAATATTTTATGGTTTTAATCAAACTTAACTTTGTTTAATCTTTAAAATCATTTCATTGATTGTTTTAATATGCCATAGCACTGAAACGGCCCTTCTGAAAATCACCAACGACCTCCTTATTGCAGCTGATTCCGGTTTACTATCCATCCTCATCCTCCTTGACCTGAGTGCGGCCTTCGACACAATCTCCCACACCATCCTCCTCAACAGATTATCCTCCATCGGCATCACTGGCATCCCCCTTGACTGGTTCCACTCCTATCTCTCAGACCGCACTCAGTTCATCCAACTCAAATCCTTCCGTTCCCAACCGTCCCCTGTCTCCTCTGGTGTCCCCCAGGGCTCTGTCCTGGGTCCCCTCCTTTTCATTACTTACCTCCTTCCCCTTGGCCTTATTTTCCGTAAATTCAATATTCTTTTTCACTGCTACGCGGATGACACCCAGCTCTACCTCTCCACCAAACCCAACTCCATTCTTCCTCCCTCATCCTTGACAGATTGCCTTTCTGCACTTCATACCTGGTTCACCTCAAACTTCCTCAAACTTAACAGTGATAAAACCGAAATCCTTTTAGTCGGTACTAAATCCACTCTACTCAAAGTTGACAGTTTTTCCCTCTCAATTGACAGCTCCATAGTTTCCCCCTCCCCCCAGGTAAAGAGTCTGGGTGTCATCGTCGATGGCTCACTCTCCTTCAAATCTCATATCAACATCACCACCCGCACCGCCTACTTCCATCTCCGTAACATAAATCGCCTCCGTCCCTCCCTCACCCCCCATACCACCTCTATTCTTGTACATAGCCTTGTCACCTCCCGTATCGATTACTGTAATTCTCTCCTCTTTGGTCTCCCCCAGAAATCCCTCCATAAACTCCAACTGGTCCAGAACTCAGCTGCCCGTATCATCTCTCTCACCCCCTCGTTCCACCACATCACCCCCATCCTACAGCAACTCCACTGGCTTCCAATTCACTTCCGTATCAACTTTAAAATTCTTCTTCATACCTTTAAAGCCATCCACAACCTTGCCCCTCCCTACCTGTCTGACCTCCTTCACACTGCCACCTCCACCCGCTCCCTCAGATCCTCCTCTTCCATCCATCTAACTGTCCCCTCTGCCCGGCTTACCACCATGGGGAGCAGAGCTTTCAGCCGCTCTGCTCCCAAACTCTGGAACTCACTCCCACCTGACATCCGAAACATTGACTCCTTCCCTCAGTTCAAATCCTCTCTCAAAACCCACCTTTTCAGGATTGCATTCTCACTGTAGTTGCCATGCTGTTTTTACTTGCACTTTTAATTTTAATTGTTTTGTTATTTGTTTGCTCCTGTTTTAAATTGTAAAGCGTCCTTGAGTGACATGAAAGGCGCTGTGAAATAAAATGTATTATTATTATTATTAATTTATAGATTTGAAAGCATCTGATCTGTTTGAACTGCCTTTTTCTCATAAAGCACCTTGAGCTGCATTAAATGTTACAAAAATGCTATACAGACAAAGGTTATTATGATTATTATTTACTGAATGATTGAGCATTAAAAGCAAATATGTCAGATTGATAGCAACAAATTGGAAAGACGCAGAACAGCTGAAATACAGACTGTTCTGGAGATGATCTCAATGTCATAATTGACACGGTTTGTCTTCTCCACAATCCTCAGTCATATTCCCTATGTAATATGTGTAATATGTGTATTCCCCAAGTAATATAACTAGCCCAGTCTTCTTTACGTATTACTGTATTATTTTGACTGCATGAACTATACCTTGTTTAGCTTATTCTCCAGGCCACCATCTCACGGTGCAACATATATTCATGTATTTATCTATTCATTCGTTCATTTGTTTATTTATTTATTCAATTAATTGTTGATTTAATGAAAGCCTTGTGTAAGTATTAGAATTTGTATTGGTATGTAGGTAAAATGTAAAAACAGCTAAAAAAAATATTTCTTCCTTTCTTTATAGTTGTAAGGGTTAAACAAATAAAAATATTAAATCATAATAATTAAAAGAACCTTATTGCAGTGCTAAGAGAATGCTGCTGCTAACGTTTCTAAAAATGGAAGGAATCTTTAGTTTTCTTCTGTTCAAATCGCATGAGGTTACAAGTAACGTACAGCGTGCACATCCAGAGAGTCCACGGTGAGGTCATACGGGTGCAGGTGGAGGGACTGGAAGAGCTCCTTCATGGTGACCTCCCGGCCATCGAGCTTGTGCACCACGCGTTCGGCGTCCACACGATAAGACCTCTTGATGAAGCGCAGCAGGTGCTTCTGGTTCATGCAGGCGGCGGCGTGGATGTGGGTGTCAACCTGAAATGAGAGTTGGTCAGTGAGGGTTTGGGTTCATGTGATGTAATAGCTCTGCTCGGTCTCATGGAGGAGCTGAAGACATAGATACAAGGTGCAGAGCAGCTGTGGAAAATAAGTGCAGAGTCAGTGTGAAATGATATGTCATGAATCTCATCTTTCATGTGCATGGGACTCTATTCATCATACACATGACACAACTCAATATAAAAAAAGGTTAGTATGCAGTGTAATTCAAATGCTTTTTATTTAAATGTGCATACATTTGACTGTTTTCTCATTTTAACATGAACACAATTGTTGATGATCTACTTTACAAGACCTCCATCTAAAGTCTGGGTGAAGAATTTGAGATCAGTATTGAAGAGAAAAGAGTGCAAACTTTAATTCACTTCATTTTAATTTTCAGTTTCTGCTTCATCTAAATTCCTGCGTTTGTAGGAACTAGACCCATTGTACATGTATTTTAAATTACATGTACAATGGATTCATACACATACTTAGGAATCTGGCTTGACAGCAGACTGTCGTTAAAAATACATATTTAACACTTAACTCAAAAATAAGTCCAACTCAGCTTCTTGTACAGAGCTGAAGTATGTTTGTCTTCGGCCACCTGTTAGATTATTGTGATGTGCACCTTCATGATTGTCCTTGAGTACAGAGATACTCAGGATTGTCATGTTGCCTCTTTAACACTTCAGCAGTTAAACTCTGTGTATCACAGTGTATTATGTTTAATCACAAATGACAATTTTCACCCCCATTATTGTCCTCTGTAATACAGAGTGATACAAAGTCTGTATTACTCTGTCAGACCTTACAGTGGAGAAAAAACAGTCATATAATGTTGTTCATGTTCAAAACTGCCTCACTTCGCTTGTCTCATTTAAAACCATGTCACACACATCACCTCAGTTGTCCCCTCCATTCACAGGAATGTCAGCACAACTGGGTTCAGCTCTATTAAAAAGGTCTTGGCCTTTTATATGGAATGAGCGGCTGTATTACATTATTTGTGATTTAAAATATTTGTTATCTGATGTTTTTCATGACTCTTGTGATGTTTTGTCACTTTTATTCATTAACTCTTTGTTGTGCTGTATTTATTTGCTGATTGTGAATGTTTTTTGTTCTCAGGTCTCTTGAAAAGGAGATCAAACATTTCCATGATGATGAAGAATAAACACAAACAAAAATTGTCATTGCCCTCAAAATGTAAATGGCAGGAAGTTTGGCCTTTAGCATTATATCTGTTATGTTATAATCAAATGATAAATGTCTACCTTCCTACAGTTGTAGAAGTCCCTGTGGGGGTTCAGCTTCAGCTCCCTCATCTCCTCCATCTCATTCAGCATCTCGTGCACGTTGAACTTGGACATGAGGAACTTGAGGCGGCGGTGAGTGTAAGTCTTCCTGCAAAACAAACAACAGCAACTCATGAGCTACACATTTATAGCTGTAAGAGTAGCAATGGGGCTGTTACAGTAAAATTTCAGTTTGAATCTATGTGGAAAAAGTAAAAAAAGTTCCATAAGTGTCTTGTTGTTGTGTATAATTTAGCTGTGGACATCTCAAGGGTCCTTGTGTGGCTCCCCTGGACCACACACCGAGCGTTGATAGTAAAGCATTTAACGCTCAGTCAAGCATGGGGGTCATCTAAAAGGAGATAGGGGTCTTCTTGGGTGAGGACATACAGTACAGGGGGAGTTTTGAAAAGTTTGAGTACACAACTCATTGGACTCACGTCGGGCCCTGTGCAATGAGAGCGATGAGGAAGTTCATGTCATCGATGAAGGTGTCGTAGTCAGGGCAGGGCAGATCCTTGGGCTGGTGTTTGTCTGCAGCCGCGGCGTCGTTGTACACGTAGATGACGCCGTCCTTCATGCGAGCAACGTAGCCAAGATTCTTCGGCAGATCCTTTGTGTCAAAGGGATCTCCTCCATTCTCGGGAAGCGTAGTGAAGACTGAGGATGTATGGAAGAGACAAATATAATAAATGTAGCTGAACTCATTGATGCAAACCTGCCATCACCCTTTCTCCTGACCTGGCTGCACCTGGTCCTCAGGTCTGAAGCTCTCTCCCTCCATCTCACGCATGTACTGGGAGGCCGTGCGTGGGAAGCGCTGGTAGGCCAGCCTCATGTACTTCTCCCTGATGGTCAGGGCGCGGTACAGACCCTTACAGGACAGCTCAAAGTCGTCCATGGTCACCTAAAATATGACAAATGTTACAGATGATAAAATAAAATGTATTATCATTATTTTTCAAATTAGATGATCCAATCGTTAAAGATTTAATGAAAACACATACGAAAAAACATCCTGCAAACGGCAATGGTCAACAGTTTTCTGTTCAAAACACAATGAACCATCCATGTTTGTGGACAATATTTTTATTATTATTATTAAGAAGACTAACAAAAAGAAGACTAAGACTAACTTGAAACGTGTATAAGTATTATTTTTTGGGCATTTGCTGTCAATATCAAGTTCTGCCCTAGTAAGCAAGACGGAATATGAGAACATGCAGCAAACTGCAGTGAAAATCTTCATCTCTCTTTTCCCATTTTGTGGACATTTTATGCTAAACAAGCATTAATTTCCACATTGTGGTAAGATGCAAAATGTTACAAAGTGAATGTACACATGAAGTGTATCTAAATAAATCTGGAGTATTAGACCAGCTAAAGCAGAAATACCAGCCAGCTCAAGCAAAGTGTCTTTTTAAATGTCAAAGCAACCATGAAACCTAAACCTTGGACCGCTCTCAGTTGAACACCATTCATGGGCCTCTGCTAGTGAGGCCACTGACCATTGACCCTGACACACACACACACATAAACACACACACACACACACACACACACACACACTAACACACACACACAAAAACACACACACACACACACACATACACACACACACAGTCAGTGAAATTTAGGGTAAAGACCTCTTTCATCCATATCAACTAGGAAGGAGACAGTTTTGTGACTAGTGCTACGCTAATGAGACCCACTAATATTTCACAATTAATAGTGGCGGCTGTGATTCAGGAGGTCAAGCAGGTCATCCACTAACCATAAGTCTGGTGGTTTGAACCCGTCTTTGAGAAAGACATTGAACCATCAAGACTAGAAAAGTTTTTTTTAAATCTATCATTTACCATAGTTAATTTGGACAATTTAGGCACTGATACTTATGTCATGTTTGTCACAGACAGAACCAGATGAGCTGATTCCTCTTGTTTTCAAGCTTTATGTTCAGCTAAGCTAACTCAGAGCTAGCTGTTGTAGCCCACAGAGACTAATATCAAGCATATCATTCTATGAATGAAAAACATGTTTTATATATTGAATATTCAAGTCAAATCAGAATGTCTCCTTCACTAAATCGATCAAATTGAATGTCATACTGACACATTTACAGAACGGTTTAGTTTTTCTAGTTTTAAGAAAAGATGAATGATAAGAAAAAGGACAGCACTTCATATTTAAGTGTTTTTATCCCCTCTGTGGTTCAGATAATTAAAAATGTTGTGTTAGATTACAACTAGTGGAGACTTTGATACAACAACTCAAGCCAAGTACAATCATCCGAGATGTCCAGTGGAAATTTCAGAAATAACCAAATAGCGCAGTGAATTTCAGCTGTATGTGGAGGCACAGTGCTCAGTACCCCAGAGGCGTAGTCTCCAATGATGGCCACCCTCTGGAAGTCCGGCACATCCAGGTAGGTGGGGGTCCCCACTTCCACTGACACAGGGGTAGCAGCTTCCTTTCCAGAAACCACGGTGCGGGCACGCTGGAGCCTCTTGCTGTGGACACAGAAAGATGAGGTTTAGTTGACCAAAACTTTCAAGAGTTAATATCAGCAATGCAGTCACATTATTGCTGTGTCATGGAATAGAATAGAATAGAATATAACTATTTCTAAAATGTACTCCATGTTGCTGAATGAGTGGCCAAAACCAGGATTACAGATCCAGATCCAGGGTGAGATGGGAATCAGACTTGAATATAGCAATTGATGAACAACTCTGGTCAGATTTGTGCCAGAACAGTCTGTCAGCAACGGTTAATGCCCGGTACAGACTTGTGCATTATAATTTTCTTCATCAACTGTACCTCACCCCACAGAAGCTACATAAATCCAAACCTGAATTGTCAGAAATGTGTTTTAGATGTGGTATAGAGGTTGGCTCCTTCCTACACTGTACCTGGCTTTGCACAAAGGTGAGATCCTTTTGGTATGACTTTTGTAAGGCCTTAACTAAGATCACAGGATTTACCTTTCCATTGGATCCTGAGCTATGTTTACTGGGAAACTTCACAACTTTCAATGGGTCTTTAACAAAGCTCCAAATTAAATTTGCAGAAATTGCTGTATGTAAGTTATTTTTGAAAATCTGGCAGCCCAATTTGGAGTACATGGATACACCACCAACGGTACCATAGGACTGTAACTATTTGGAGCTCTGAATTACATTATTTACTGTGTCATTGCGGTATTTCTCTGTGATGTGTCATCCTATGCACCAACTTTTTTTGTTTTTTGTTTTCTCTTTGGGTGGGGGGAATTATTTACTTTAACTTTTTTTGTTTTTTGTTTTCTCTTTGGGTGGGGGGAATTATTTACCTTATTTATTTAATTAGTTTTATGTCATCTATGTGTGTGTGTGTTTTTTGTTTTTTTTATTTTGTTATGTAATTTTCTGTAATGTTAAATGTAGAGAGTTGTGTATGCTCTGCATGTTCTCTTACATTGTGAAAATATTTGGAAAAATAAAATATTCTAAAAAAAAAAAAGAATAGAATAGAATTCCTTTATAGTCATTGTACATTGAAATTTGCTTTTCATCTCCAAAACGCTATTTGGAAAAAACAGACTTGTAATGAGATTATTAATACATAAATAACAGGCAATTAATATGATATTAATATACATAAAAATAGACAACTAATAGGATTATTAATATATAACAATAGACAAGGGAGTTAAAAAAAATAGACAAGGAATAACATTAACTGCATATAAAAATAGTTTGAGGTGATAAAGTGTTGCACAGTAAAAGAGGTAGAACAGTACTGCATGTTCAAATTGTCAGTTGAAGATAGTTCTCATATAGTTACACATCTGTGCACAGCCGACAGTCACATGGTGGAGTTTATTTCCCGGTGTCCAGTCTTTGACTTGTCTTACCGTTTCTCAGCATTATCGTCAGTGTGCAGATGGAAGGCCATCTCAGTGTGGATGATGGGACAGTCTTCAGCCACATCAAACATGGAGATCTCATCGCGGACGCTCTCGTCTTTGGTCTCAGACGCAAAGACCTCCTCCGCGAAGGCTCTCATCTTGTCATCGGTCTCTGTCACACACAGCAGAGACATGTTGTGTTATTGACAGAAATGCATCCTCACTAACCTTCATAGCTCGTGGCCATGGAACAAACAACAAATAACTCGTTGAAAGCTGGACATTGGACACTGACATACAGAAGATGATCATGGATCTATGACATACAATCATATACGTTACCTAAACTGATGTGCAAAGACTCCAGCACATGCGTCGCAAACATGACCAAAGATTGACTCTACTACAAGTCTGCAACTCTGACCTCCAGTTTGGGCTGCAAACACAAGGTGCCA
This sequence comes from Limanda limanda, assembly GCF_963576545.1. Taxonomy (NCBI): domain Eukaryota; kingdom Metazoa; phylum Chordata; class Actinopteri; order Pleuronectiformes; family Pleuronectidae; genus Limanda; species Limanda limanda. Next base: position 22,775,829 of record NC_083642.1, read on the forward strand.
TGCATATACAAGAACTGCAGTTATTGAGCACTCACACACACAAACACACACACACGCACAGTTAACTCGAGACACATGGATACAAGATGGTACAGCCTTGCTTGAGGTACTGTGTGTACAGCTCAACTCCAGACCCATTTTTCTTGTCATCTTGTATTGTGTATTAACCTCTTCATTAGGATTTGCACCCCATCAGTCAGGATGAGACGGATGTGATAAGAATTCATCATATGTCCAAAAAAAACGACAGGAAAAGTGGGTCAAGTTCCAAAAATAGATGGAGTTGTGAACCAAGCTGTAAGCAACAGTACTTAAACAGACGTCTACAAAAATACACACATGTGGCTACTACCTGACACCTGCTACAAGTAACTACTCTCTACAACAAACTACTTGTTACATGCACTTACTAGCCAGGAGCCAAGGCTTTCTACTCTAACACAACCATAAAGCACATATCACAGGACTAAAGTGGTTTTGGTTTCCACGTCTCATCATCCATACTTACTCTGTGGACCTGATTATGCCCAGCAAGAGAGTAGCATCATCCAGAATAAAACCCAAAAAGAAGTATGGGGTTAAAACATGTTACATTGAAGGTGTTATACATGAAGCTGATAATCCCATTACTTTGATCCACGGTATATGCATAACTAAATAATCCATGTAACTGAAGTAAAATTACACCAGGAGGTGTGCTAACATATTATTTAGCAGTATTTACAATATGTAACATAGATTAGAAAATACATGCAATAGTAGAAGTTGAGGATATGAGCGATGGAACGACACACTAGGTCGGAAGAGATAAGTGGGAATGTGAGTGTGATGGATCAGTAGGATAAAGGTGACATATAGTGTGAGGATGGGTAATGGAGAGGACGCATTAGTGAAGTCACTGTTTGAATAAAGTTGGACCAAACTGCTGGAGGTCTCTGCAGCTGCACCTTCACGACACCTTTACGACACCTCCACCAATTTTTAACATCTTCATCCATGCACGTGAAGATGCATTCAATTTGTCTTCCTGACATTCAGGGATAAAACATTCTGTGCCCGTTCTTTCAAAACACGTCTGCAACTCAGTTCATGTAGGTTCTGTGTGCTGCTCTGCAAACCGACACATTCCCGTGGAGGAAGAGTCAGAGAGCTACTCGGCAAAAGACATTTATTAAATAAAATGTTCACTTTCAGTTCAGTTTTTCTGCTGTGTTTGAGAAGCATACAAAACTGATATTGAATTTGAACATTAGATTAATAAATGTACACTTCCACTGTATTTCATCATTTACCAAGATCCAAATGAAAATGTTGCATTCACACACAACTTTGAAAAAAGAACATTTGATGATGTGACTGTTGCACATCTTTACGGTGAACCATGCGTTTGTAATGCTTTACATTGTCTCTCAAGCTCCTCATGAAAAGTGTCCCAGCTTCATACTTACCCCTCTCTATTGGATTAGTCACAGTCAGTGTGGGATGTTGGTGGTTAGAGGGAAACAAAACAAGTGTGGTTACGTCTCAAACCACATGTGAGCCACAAAAATATACCTTGCTAACTTCTACGACTACTCCTGTTGTGGAAAATAGTCTTGAAAATGCTCCAGAGTACGTTGTGTGGGTGTGTATTGTTCAGGATACATTATTAGTATATTTGATAAATAATGATAGATGAAACCAACTTTCTGCATGGATACATCCCTTCAGAGTAATGCATCAATTTGTGTTTTGGGAGGATTTGGCTGAAATTGACCTTTCAATATTAGACTATATAACATTGCATGGACTTGGACTTGCACATCAACACTGGTGCGAAATAACAAAAGTCACATGAGAATATCACCACCGAGTGTAAACACATTTGGCAGCTGCCAAATCTCCACAAGTGAACCCCAATAGCTGTGAAAGTCAAGCTCCTCAAACGGCAGCTGCAGCTTTGCATTTCCATTTCTTCACCCTTTAAAAAAATCTTGCCCTGTGCCTGGTGGAGGTATTATTAGCAATCATTACACCAGCATTTGGAATAGAGTGGTGGACTGAGCTCTTTAAACATGATGAGGCATAGAGCAAGAAGGAATGTAAAAATCCTCCAAGAACAAATTGACCACATGTCACTGCTGGAGCTGTGAGAATCTGCAGACACATCATCTCCTTCCAAATGATTCTGCTCATGTTTCTCATTCTGAAGCTGATGTTCAGCTGCAGAGTTCAACGACAGGAGTTTGAATCCTAACAGCTGAGCTCAGGAACTCCGGTATTTACAAGTTGGAATTGTTAGAAATTCAAACCTCGCAGGGATTTGGTGTAAGAACAAATTGTACAAGTGAATAAGTAGGTAAAGTACCTTTATTTAGAAAAAAGTTAAATTCTGGGACAATGACACTTCGTGATGTGTAAGTCAGTACCTACTAATTGTCGGAATCACATGTATTTAAACCCCCAATGAAGCTGTCATTGAAGCTTTCAGAGCCGTCTGTCAGAGACAGAATGGCACTGGCAAACTTTATTATCTGCACAGGGAGGGGCTTGACCCCCAACAATGTATATCCAAAGGATTTGTTCAAAGTTTTGGGAGCTGGCGCTTTATTTAGCAAACAGCCATGAGGATGGCATTTCGACACAAGGGTCAAGTTTATCTTTCAAAGTGTTTAATTTGTCGGCCAAGACTTTCTATGGAAAAAAGCCGAACCAAATCTCTTTTGGTGAAGGTCTCCTCCAGTCAAACTTTATAATCATGTGTCAGTAAATGTTAACCAAACCCGCTCTCTCTCTCTCTCTCTCTCTCTACGGGTGAGAGTGCACGTTCAAGCCCCAGAGTCCTTCTGCCTATACTCACCTGGCACTAAGACTTTAGGCATGGTGAAGCCGTTCCAGAGACACGCTCCCTGAGGACTGGTAAAAGGAGGTGAGCCACTGGACCACTGTAGCAGGGAAGTGAGGAGGCTCCTGCTTAGTCTGTGCAATATCAAGCTCCTTGTGCCTCACGTGTAACCAGAACCTGCTGCGTCCACCCAGGACACGCCTTGACGTAACCACCAAATCATGTGTGTGTGCAACTCTATTTTAGGGTGTCTATGAGTGCCCAGGAATCACTGTCTGGCACACTGTGTATACAAAGACATGAGTATGTGTGTGTGTGTGTGTGTGTGTGTGTGTGTGTGTGTGTGTGTGTGTGTGTGAGGGGACTCATTATATAACACCCTGATAGCTACACAAGTTGCTCTGCACATGGCCGGGTTGCTCGAGTTAATGTTGAGCACAGTCACAAAACTCAAAATTACGAAGTCAGCTTGTTAGCACCTTGAGAACATATCGAGGACTTATGTCTCAGCAGGATTTGGGAGAAATGCAATTATCTTCAGACAAATTGACTATTTAAAAGATGAGTTTACAGGGTTCTCTTTTTAAATATATGAAAATATAAATTTACAAATATATATATATTATATTATATATTATAAAAATATATATATAAAAAGATATAAATTAGATTGACCAGAAAGTGGTTCAAAATGCTTCTGCTAGAGTCGTCACTACAGCCAAGAAAGTGGATCACCTCACTCCAGTTCTAGGATCTTTATACTGACTCTGTGTCTGTCACAGAATTGACTTCAAAGTCCTGCTGTTGGTTTATAAAGCACTGAATGGTTAAGGGCCAGAATACATTTCTGATCTCCTGCTACGTTACGAACCATCCAGGCCCTTCAGGTTGTCTGGAACAGGTCTGCTTTCTGTCTTCAAAACCAAACATGGAGAAGCAGTGTTCACTTTCTATGCTCGTGGTCTCATATGTGTGTGTGTGGGGTTATTGTCCTGAACTCTGCAGGATACTGGCATCTCCATGGTTCACCACCGGGACAGCGATGAGCACTGGCTGGTTTCCTCAGAACATGATGCTCAGAACTTAGGTCAGTCTTGATTTCAACAGACCAGGGAATCTGAGAGTCATTTGGTACGTGCATGTGTCTTCACTGGGGTGGGGGGGGGGGGTCCTCACTCTGCCGCACGCTGCTGATTCAGATCGTTGCCAATCGGTCGAGGCAGACTATTGGGTTTCTTAGGTTTTCATTTTCAAGGTCTTTACCTTCTATGTAAAGTGCATTGAGATGTTGTATATTATGATGTGGAAATACACAAATAAAATTGAATTGAATTGAATTGATTGACAAAATGTGAAAAAAGTGAAGGGGTCAGAATATTTGATGAATGCACTGCATTTGAGTTTTACTCGAACACACGAAATTCATTGGATTATTTAATGAATTTAGTTCATGATGACACAGAAACATTTCATTGCATCCAGACTCTCTCAGGACACAAACGTCTGAGTCATTAAGATGGAAAAAAGTCAGGGGATCCCCAGTCATCAGGATTCATCATCTGGGGACAATAACTGTCTGTATCCAATTTCACAAGAATGCATCTTATCTTTGTTGAGTCATTTTGGTCTAAACCAAAGTGGTGGACCTACCAATTAATGTTGTCCTCACAGCAAAGAGTCCCTAAATTATCAGTTTATATTTTCCTCCATGTGTTTGAGCATACAATTACTTATACAATATTTCATACACTCAACAGATAAATTGAGTCTAAAAAGAAAAAGTTACATAATGGAACCCTATCGAAGACCAATATAGCAAAGTATTGATTTGATTTTATTACAAATCAAGGACATGTCTGTTTTAAATCTTAGCGCCTCCAAATACGACCTCAGATAGCAGGTTTCTTTTCCTCCATGTGTTTGAGCAACTTTGCTGCAAAATGGAATGACAAGTTTTGATCACAGTAGTTTGACCACCAGACAAGTTGCATGTACATTTTTCAATTGATAATATTTGTGATATACACGTATGATCATCAGAGTCCAGTGTGTAGTCATGCAGCATATGTTAGATTTAACATATGCGTTGTTTTTTTTTATATATCCCTATTTTGTCAATGCCTACTATAAATATGTGAATGGATTTTTTATATGTTCTACTCAAAGTAGGAAAGAATAACATTTGACAAAGTCATCAGCAGCATGTTTTTCTTCCAGCAGACGTATCCTGGGTACTCAGAGAAATTTACTTCCTTGGGGAACACTTCTTCAGTTTGGGGTCACAAGCATCACAAGCAAAATCAACTTCACCTCCACTGTATAGAAGACAGAAATCACAAAAGATAAGATACAAATTTTGCTTTATTATTTCAGGTGAAAATTTTAAGTAATTTACCACATTTAGCCATTCACTTGTGCAACACACTTCTGCTCCTCCGTTCATCTCAAGACGATGTGCAGCTTGAGAACCCTTAACAACATGTCTATTTTTAGGGAATGTGATCCTAAATGTCAGCGTTCCTCTCAGGGTGCAACTAGTTTAAGAGATCAAGTTGGAAATGGGCAGTCAGTCAGTTTCAGCCCTGAGAAAATAAAGACCCAACTCTAAACTTCTGAAAAGCTGGTGCTTGAGGACATTTTCAAAATGACCAACCCTGTGATATTGTGTTGTTTCCCCAGTTTATACACAATTCATATGAAAACACCAGACGTGGATTTAACTTTCTCATGCTCCAGATTAAACACTTCCTTTTTGTTTATTGTGAGTGTGAACTTTGCACAGATCAGCAAAAGTGAAAGGAGTCCATTTTTCATGTTATAGAGAGATCCGACTATTCCTCGACATGAACCTGGACATGTGGTTGACATAAGCAGAGCAGCGAGTCCAAGTGTCCCCGGCTCATATTACCCTCAGGACTCTCACTGTCAGACTGTCTCGCAGCAGGTGCTGCTCCTGTCCTGCCTCCGGTCTGGGAGCTGTTTGGGTCAGACCGACATTTCCTCTGGTTTTTCATTGTTCTCATTCATTTCAAACATCATATGATAATATATCAGAGAACCAGCCACACATGAGTCGTGTGAACAGGAGAATGAAACAAATCCAAAAGAACCTCCTTCACTTCTATTCAGTCAGTTCGCTATTTATTAGGTACACCTGGCTACATTAAAATAATTTAATACAATATTAAATATTCAATTTGAAAAAATGGTTTAGAGTCATGGTGTTGATTCAACATTGTGCTGTTAAATTGGATTGCATTATACAAGCAGGTGTCCCTTTTATGTTGTGCACCTCCTTTCTGTACCTGACTGTAGGCTGAACAACATAAACACCTCTCTGTATAATGCAACACAGTTCAAAAGTACCAAAAACAGTGAGTTAGTTTTAACCAGAAGCAGCTAATAAAACTTCCAACTGTGTTTATTCCCACTATATAAATAGATCTGGATGAAGTTGTTTGAGAATACTTATCTGGTACTGACTGTGACTAGTGTCAGATTCACAGGTAATGCCAGATCCTGGATGTGGGATGAAATCTGAAACCTCTAATCCATCAGCCACACTGAGACCTCAGACAGAAGCTCACAGCAGCAGAAATACACAAGTCTCCACAAACATGGTATTAGAAATGTTTCATAGAAAAGTAGTTGAAGTAACTTATTAAATTTGAGTAATTTGATCAAGAAATTAAATATGGATTTCCTGATTTAAGTGAAGGTTCTGAGTATTCCACAGATGGAAGAGGTATTTGCCTGATAGTGGAGGAATTGGTTGCACAGTTTACAAGCTCAGCATGTTTACATGTTCTACTTGGACCGTTATCACGCTTCCTGTCTGAACGATAAAGAGGAACACCCAGATCTATAAACAGCATTAATGTATAATCCTCACTGGAGACTACACACAGACAGGACCTGTTTGTTTGCAGGAACAAGTTCTGTATTAGATTATACAGAAGCATCAGTGGGTTGCAGAATGTCACGGTTGTAGCTGCTGGAGCAGAATTGTACGATTTAATTGTAGTCTAAACAAGCTCTATTTTTGCTGTGTGTAAACGATGGGTGGGAACATTCACTGTCCAGTAGTAAATGCCATCAGGAATTTTAATTGGTCTTAATTGCTCCGCCATCCTCCCAAGCAGAGCGTCCAGCCCCTGATCAGACGGGTCCGAACATCTGGACTGCAGACAGGACAAAAGGTGGGTCTCTGTATTGTTTTATTGGATTTTACTTGAGGAAATGTGTTCTTAAAAGCTTGTCTTCTCTGGATCAGTTATTTTTTTTGAGAGAGTGATTCAAGCTGCCCTAGAGCTTGACCATTACATGATGGGCAGATTACAGTTAATGCTAACAAGGGTCCTTCAGCTGTCTCCACCACTTCCCCTTACAGAGACATAGAGAGCCCCTGCACAGCACACTTCCTAAGAGCAGAGCCTGGATACAATGGAAGTGAAGGTGTCAGTGGACGGCGTCCAGCGGGTGGTCTGTGGAGTGACAGAGGAAACAACATGCCAGGAAGTGGTCGTATCGTTGGCTCAAGCCCTGAGTGTGTATATTTTCTGGCTCTACAATTTATATTCCCGACTTGCTAAGCGAGCTATTGACCTCGCTCATCTGTCTCTACAGGTCAGCCCGGACGCTACATTTTACGGGAGAAATTCAAAGACTTCGAGCGTTGCATGACCCCCGACGAACGCCTGCTGGAGACCCTTGAGAAATACGGCGAGCAGGCCCGGGAGGTCCAGCTCACCCTGCTCCACAATGGACCCTGTGTCTGGGATGAAATGAGCAGAACAAAAGTTGGCAGATACCAGCCTTGCCCGCCCCTGAGAAGGAAGGATGCAGCGGCTCGAATGCGGCGAGGCAGCGGTTCACTGAGTTTGCATCGCCAGAGCTTGCCGCCGCTGCCTTGCTCAAGGCAAGAAGCCGAGCCCCAGAAAGAGGACCTGAAGAAGCCTAAAAGAAAGTCTCTGACGCTCATGGAAGAGGCCTGGGAATGGCTGGAGAATCTGGGTAAAGGCAAGGTCTACAGTACCGCCTGTGACAAGAACAGCAAGAGAATCGATAAACGGAACCATACCTCCGTCGATGTGTCTCTCACTGGTGACAAAGATAGCTTGGGTCGAAGAAGTAGGAGCAAAGTCAGAGGTCAGAAAAGTATCAAGTCAGACTTGGACAATCAAACGTCCTGCTGCATTGGAAGTCAGACGAGGGGCAAAGAAAGCAAACGCTGCAAGAAGAGCAAAGAGGCAAAAGCTGATGATGACCTTTGCCGCTCAAGTCTAGTTGCAGCTGAAGATGAAAAAAATAGTCTCAAAGAAACAGTCATTCGTCAGCTCAGTTGTTTGCAGGATCTGCAGCTCCACACAGGCCGCATAGACAAACTGATTTCTGAGCTTGAGGAGAGACAGAGGGCTGAAAGAGCAGAGCAGGACGCCCAGCAGAGACTGGCTGAACAGGAGATGGAGCAGATCAAGTTTTGGGAAAATGAATTAAAGGCGGAGGAAGGTCACGAGAAAGACTTGCAGAGACAGTTCCTGGAGATGAGGGCGAAGGCTGTTGAGTGCAAAACCAAACTGGAGGAGTACAAGTGCAAAATGCAGGGGCTTGATTTCTTTGCCCCTCAAAACTTTGTTGAAGAGGATTCAGAGATGATTTCAAAAGTGGATGGTGGTGCTGCCACTGAGTTTTCCTCTAAGGACGCATATCAGCAACGATCTGATCCAGATGGGGATGTTTATGTTAACAGGAAGTTCCTGCCCAGAGAAGACTTCGACTCTCCTCGTGCTCTGGTTTCTCCCAACCAGATAAAAGAGCGGCGGCCCACAGGCCCCACAGAGCTCAGGGAGTGGTGGACACGCTGGTCTGAAGCCCAAAACACTCAATTACAGACTAAAAAGAAGGTGATTCACCGCACTGAACTCACAATATATCTGGGGAGCACTAAGGTTTAGTAGCAAATAAGGGGCACTGATACGAAGCCAGAAAAATATGATGCCTGCTTTATTGTATGAGTTTTTTTTATTCCTCACACCAATTTATATTTGCATTTCCGACTTTTTGAGCGTAAAATAGCAGTTTCCAAATTTGTTTGATGGCACACTGGCTCGGAATAAGGAGAATGGTGCTGCTTTCATTCAGACTCCTCACCCTGAACGTGTGTTCTTGCCGTAAGTAACTGTGGTGAGTGGGTACGGTGAGAAGAGTGGACATTTCTGTAGACTGTAGATTTGTTAAAAACACGTAGAAGTCCTTAAAAAACAGGGAGGAAACTTATAAAATATGAAGAATTCTGAACAGAGTTTGGTGTTTTTGTTACAGCAGCAGCTCCTCTTGTTCAAGCAGCCGGGAATCATGGGTAATATCCATTCAGTTGTGTCACGGTTCAGGAAGTGGGACTACACAGTCAGAGCCCCATTCAGCCCTATTCCATTTTTCTCTATATGAAAACAACTAAATCGCTTGGGCACAGACAAACAGGATTAAACAAGTGACTGCAGAGGGCGCTGTTGTTCAGTAACAGTTACATGGTGTTTCTTTAATTTGTACTGAGTGTATGAAAGAACCATTGTATCTAGAGTGTGTTGCTGCGATGGAGGCCCTCAATAACCCTCATCAACCCAGGCCTCCCAGGGTTTGCCCCCTTGTGCATTAAATGGCTCCATGTCAGACCATGTGGTCACAAGCAGGGAACAAGGGCAGGGGATCAGCTGAGGTGGAAATCAAACACCCGTCACATCAGGAAGTCATTAGGGACACAGGATACCTTGAATTTTAAAAACCACAAAACAGGAATTATTTTAACTTTCTACAAATTTAAATGTGACAAGTTATTTTTATTTTACTGGATTCTTCATGATTGCTGTGTATTCAACCCTGCATTGAAGTAAATAATGGAATTCTTTGTACTGTACATGTTATTGGGCAGTTGCGCCCTTGCCTCAAAGCTGTTTCCTCTGTTCTGGCAAATAAACAGTCACTTATACAAAGCCAGAGAAACATACCATGAAAATATGGTGAATGCCTCATTGTGTGACAGATTCTATTCAGTGCTTTGTATTGAATTGAAAGTCGTGATTTCTTTATTCAAAGCAACGCTTTTAGTAATTTCATAACTTACACATGTGTTTTTTCTTAAGGTCAAGTTAAAATGTCCTCTTTCAGTGGAGGCATTGGGTTACAATGAAATCTGAGATATGTATTAATAAAAGTAGTAAGCTTACTACAATAGTCATCATTTTAGGACTGTGTAATTTAAAAGAGGAAATCAGCTTGTTGCCAGAGTTAAAATGAGGAATGTCGAGCACCTTAAGTTAAACAGCTGTTAAAGGTTTCACACGTAACTAAACGTGATGTTTTAGCTAGCCAGCTATTATCATAAGTATCAGTATCTAACCGTCTTCCGTCAGATCTGTTAAAGCAGACCTGAAGCCTCTGAAATAAAAGAAATCCACAACAGCTCATGATTTTCATAAAACTTTTTATTCAATTTTTTCATTCAAGACCATTAACAAAAGTACATGAGAACCTCTGAATGTGGTTTAACTGAACCCTGGTGATTTCTGAAGTTGAAAGTAATTTTGACTGCAACTTAAATGTGCAGAGGCACAACAGTTCACCCACCACTTCTCCAGAGCGCTATAACTGATATCCTGAATTTTAATGTTGTTTTTTTTAAACTGGATTTCCTAATACTTTCCCTCCCATATTATTTAAGTTAAATTTGTTTATTTATATCTGAAGTTGGAACTTCCACTAAGGAAAAAAAAAAAAAATAGCACACATTACATACAGTATAGTTCAACCCAGAGGTTTGGGATGCATATCAGTATTATCTCTACTAGAAAAGATAGCCACCCTAAGATTGTTCTGAATATTTTGGCGGTTGGCTGGGAACAGGATACTTCTTTTTTGTTCTTTTTACGTTTTTTTTAATTTTTTTATGTCACTTTGCTTGTAGTTTTTAGGCACCTTATTCTTACTTAATTCAATATTAGCAGATTGAGTTTTAATGAAAAAAAACAAAAAACAAAAGCAAAAACATGTGCAAGAAAAAAAAAAAAACATAGTATAAAAGAACTGCAGATATAAGATGCCACAAGGAATTCTGCACCCGGGAAAATTTGCTTAAGTGGAGCATGTGAATACCAAAAAGGTATCTAAAGGCTCCAGATTGCTAAAGTTAAACCCATTAGATTAACTACTTTGACATTCACATACATCACAAACCATGCTTTCACTTCAGCTCTTCAATAAAGCATTTTAAAACTGCTCAAAAAAAACGAGCAGCGAAGAATCCTCAGTTTAAGCTCGCACATATGAGAAATATGATCCTCCTTATGGAGGGAACTTTGCTTTATATACGTTTTGTAGGAAAGCATACAGAAAGTGGAAACTTGACAAATGAAACCATTTGAAGTTTCCATGGATTAAGGGGCAAACATGAGAGAAAAAGAAACGGGAGCAGAAGCTCAAAGACATGCCGACATACGCACTCATCAACCCAGGCAGACTACAGGACACAGAACAGGTGCAGAATTCCAGACAAAGCAGATTCAAAAGAGAGGGACACAGACAGCCACACAGTCATCACTCTGATTTTAGAGGGGCAAGGCCCTCAGAAACATATACCTCCATTACACACTAATCACTTCTAGGATACGGCGCACACACACACACACACACACACACTCAGATCCCATGTACACTGCAGTGTGGACTCCATATCAAGTACATCATACATGGGAGGCAGGGAACCAGGAAATGACAAAGGTTCCCTCGCAGGTATCGATGGGGACAAAGATTACACATGCCGATTACTGTATGCGTGTTCGTGATTTATGTATGAGTTTGTGTGTACAAGCATGTGTCAAATCAAATTCCCTTATCTCCTGCTGTTGCCACATCCCACCAACACTGAATGGGGGGGGGGGGTTAGGCTCTGTATTGCTCAGTCGATGACGCCAGGCTGACGAGTCTTGCGCTCCACATTGAAGCCCTGTACAAGAACAAAGTTTGTTAATGTCGATGCCAATATAATACAAAATTCAAGTAATCCAGAGTTCAGGAAGAGCTTGCAGTAGCAGAGCAGTCGACTCGGCCGTACCTTTGAGTTGTCAGGACCGCGGGGCTGTCTAACGATGACCAGACGAGGAGCACTGGCATCATCCAGGGTGATGCTCTTCAATCGGTTCACCAGGCGGTCAGGGCGAGGAGTTGCCACTGGTTTAGGCCCCTCACTGCAATGTTAGGGGCATGATATGAATTCAAGATTAACACTGAGACCAAATATTATCAGATTGAACACATCAAATATCCTGTACGCAACCAGCCTGGGAGTTCCTACCTGACTCTGCGAACATTGCAGGCACTACATTTTCCTGTGCGTTGATTAAGGACGACGGAGAACTCCACCTCATCCCCGGTTTGGAGCTCCAGGCCATCTTGCACTTCTTTTACGTGGAAGAACAGTTTCTTGCTCTCACCGACCTCATATGTGATGAATCCAAACTGGGGGCAACCAAAAGAAATGTTGAAATCAGTATCCTGCAATAAAGTATAACCTCAGTTGCTGGAAATAGATTGTAGATCACTTACCTGGTCTTTGACACACTCCACCAAGGCTCTACGCTGGGGGACAACAGTATAGGCCATCTTCTGTCCAGTCTGGGATACTGTGCAAACTTGGAACTTCACAAGTTCTCCTTTCTGCAGACAATCTGCCTTGCTGGCCATACCCATGATTCCAAAGGGATAACTTGGACCCTTTGTTCCATCTGAGACAACAAAGAAGTGGGTGACATTTTAATTTCTCTACAAGACAAACTGCATCAAATAGTGGATCTGCAAAGTCCCATCATAATTTGTCACCAACCTTCCTCTGTGATTTCAATAAGCCCTTGGTATTCTGTTTGGGAGGGGTCTACACTGCGTAAAGGACGGATGACTTTCCCCACCATCACGTTCGCACCAACATCTTCACCAATGCCATTCACTAAAAGAGAAAAAGGATATTTTACAATTTAATTGTAGTCCCTTTACCAGCCAAGTTAACAAATCATAAAAGTGAATCGTAGAAAGAAATCAGCTAATCCTCTTCATACCTGCAGCCACTTTGGTAACCTTTTCAGCACTGACTTTGTTTCCTTTTCCTTTAGAGAGCGTGTACTCCACTGTATCGCCCAGCTCCAAACTGTCCAAGTCTCCACACATTTCACTGAGGAAAACACACAGATATAAATAAAAACCAGAGTTCAAATTCACAGATATTATATGGCACTCACAAGAAATCTGAAACAAATACAATCTTAGAATTTAAACTCTACCTGTAGTGAAAGAATATCTCTTGGTCATGATTTGCTGTCTCAATGAAGCCAAAGTTGTCCTTCAGGGTGGCAACAAATCCATGTAGTCTCTTGGCATTGGAGGAGGTCCGGTTGAGGACCCTGATGGAGACTGCGCTCTGCAGGCCGGTTCGCTTCACTTCGTTGATGGAGAACTCCACCTAGAGGACAAACATTGTAAGTTTCACATGGCAGAGACAAACACTGAATCACTCCTAGAAACAGAGCCACAAAAAGGTGGGTGATATTAGCAGCGATCCTCAGCTACAGGAGCAAACTTCATATCATTTTTTCAGCAGAACCACTCGAGTTGACCCATTAAGACTCTAAAAAGTTTCAAGTAGCATTGTTCGATCATCGAAAACCTGAGGGTTTTCTGAGGAATGGCCATAACAAAAAAAAATCTCAGCTTCTGAAACAGGTAGACATGAAATGAAAAACCTTAGGCCTTTGAATCATTGCAGTTTCCGTAAACTGAACATTTTCTGGAAACCAATAAAGCTGGCAAACTACCTCCTCTTCAAAAATATTATTTTCATTCATTCATTGTTTTCTTCAATTAACCACTGCTGCACTATGCTTCAATATCACTCCCCTTGCCTGGTCCTCAGCCTTCTCCTGAAACTCTATTTAAGAAAAAAATATGCGGGCTGAAAGCGCTGAAGAACACATTTCCCATAATGCATTTCACCTTTCACACGAGTTGAAAAGTATGAAATTTGGTTTACAAACTCATACGTTGCATCAGGTCAAAATGGGTACATAAGTCCTTTTAGTGAGCAGTTTACACTTAGTTGAGTAATTGTTTAGTCTTTAAATCTGAAGATGACTGTAGTTACCTTGTCTCCAACCTGTGGGATACCTCCTCCCTCTAGGTCTTTAGTATGGTACGCCACAGTGAGCTTCTCTCCACAGTCATCATATCCAATAACTCCTTCCTCCGATTCCTGCCAAAAGGACACATCAAACTAAATTATTTGAGCATCCCCCTTGTTTAATCCAGCTGCTCCCAGCCATTGCTGAATCGCTCATTAGTGATATAAACATTTCAACACAATGTGTTTAAGCTGCCGGTTTCAGATGAATTGAGCAGAGCATTTTAAAGAATGCATTGTATTAGAAGATGGTGTGCCTACACAAGCATGAGAGGCCTCAGTCTGTGCAATGTTTCACTCTGTACAAGCACGGGTGGTTAGCATTAGCCTAGTCTACTGCGACAGCTGTGCATTACAGCAGCATCACTTCTGTAGTCACAATTATTGGGAACAGTCCTGTAGGACTCATATAGTATTCCTTCAATCATTTTAATGATCCAATCAGAGCAATGCAATTTGCTGATATTTTTACCTCCAGCATGGAGATCATTTTTTCACCTGGACTGTGAGTCAGAAGGATTATAGAAAAACATTTGGACAGATTTTTAAGGAACTTGGATGCATGCAGTTTGGGTCAGAGAAGATCCAATTGCATTGTGGTGCAGATCCATTTGCTTCATTAATTATTAATTGATTGAATAATTCAATTTATGGTCGAACCGTGTTGCCTGTTAGTAACAGGTACACAGACTTAAGAGTGAAAGGCCTGCATTGCTTGCAAATTGTCAGAAGTGTCAGAAAATAAAAGTATAATATAAATTGCGGGGGTCAGACTGTCTGTGTGGATGGTAAAAACCTAATGATAAGAAAGTGCGAGTGAGCACCTTGCAC